>NC_056594.1:7579917-7764917 GCF_018340385.1 Cyprinus carpio | reverse complement strand
ATTCTCCCTGATATTTTGTTTATTTCATTTTTTATGGTAGTAGTAGGCCTAGGCAATAAAAATCTTCCTTCCTGGACGTTCAGCAAAAGTTGTTGATGTTGATGAACAAAGACAGACGGCAGTCAGCTGTGCACTATTCAGCGCAAAAGACAAATAGCTACTGTTAAAATCCTAATTGTTGTTTTTGGAGAACAAGGACCCTCACCTTCATCACGTGACCTTGAAGGTGCGTGGAGGTGGGCGTGTCCTCGCGAGTCTGACTGGCGCTCACCTGGGTCACTGTGAGCAATCCGAGGGGTCGAGCAGTGCGCTTTACGAATTCATGGCTTCACCTCTGAAAGCGGGATTCCACAGACTGGAGATCCAGAAAACTACATGGGACGTTCCTGACCGATACACCTCACTCAAGCCCGTTGGCTCTGGAGCCTATGGGACAGTGTGGTAAGGGGGCTGTTATTATATGTAGAAAGAGAATTACATATGTAAACGGAGGTTTATACTGTACATCTAAGGGGGATTTCTATATGGTATATGGCAAATATGTATGTTAAGAGGGACTGAAAGGTTTATATATGTTAAGGAGGTTTATAGGCTATGGTAAAGTGAATTAATATATGCTAGATTATTATTATATGCTGATTAACCATAATTATTTTTGACTATTCATGTTGAAAACAGTGGTATAGACGTAATAATTATATGTATTAAATTCACTTAATGTACTATTATCAGTATTATTATTTTACTTAAAATCCAGTGCTACACTTTACTGTTACTTATGTTTATTATGCACATGTAATGTAAGTAACATAGATGATATGCTTTATGCGTCAATGACATACAGTAGATCTGAGACTGAGGGAGCCTTGGGTGAGATGAACACAGATGTGAACTCACATACCTGAGGGGCAGGTTTCAGCACGTTTGCTGATAACACAGAAATTCCCCCAAAATACTGACACTGTCTTAATCAATAGCTTTCTTCTGTCATGAGCAAAGTCTTTTCGAGTTGATAATGAATGACAGTTGATGTACGAATAAAGTGAAAAGGGTTATGTATTGTTGGTAATATGGTGTATTATTTTCATTTTAGATTTTACCATTTGTATGTAAGGAACATTCTTTAAATACATTTGGTATTGGAATTATATTATAATATGTTTTTATTTTTTCCGACTCTAGGACTAATTTGACCCACATTTGAACAAGTCATGGCCTTGATCTTTTCAGCATGTTATGCTATATAATTGTTCATTTTTTTCTAAACCAAAAAATTAAATTTGACTCAAAATATAAGATGTTTTCTAAGATTGAAAGATTCAGTTCACACATACTGTACTGTTCTCTATAATGGGGTACAGTAAAGCTACATGCTGTTCTGTATAAAAGTCCTCTTGGATGTAATTTTCTCCTAAAACGCTACATTGCAACTAAAACCACAAACCCTGAACACATGTTTTACTGCAGCTACCGTAATTGTTTTGAATGCAGTAAGTAGGGCATAGTAGATTTACCAATGTGCAGCATGGTACTACATTGTTTTTATTATTATTTCAATATGCATGATCTAAAATGCACATAATCTAAAAGGAACATTATACATAATTTCTTATCAATTATGTGATAACACCAAGGAAAAATGAAATGAACCAGAAAAAAGGAAATTTAACTCTTAGTTCTGCAACATTTCTTTATATCAAAATTGTGACTCCAGTATAATAATGATGAATGAATATAGATTATTTTTTTTTTAGCTGAATGAGATACAATAGTGGGACTTACATGTCTTCTCTCAAAATAATTTCATGTTAAATGAACGTGTGATCAGGTTTCTAATGGGTGTTAATGATAACTTGTGTGCAGTTCTGCAACTGACCAGAAGACAAAGGAAAAGGTGGCCATTAAAAAGCTATACAGACCATTCCAGTCTCTGATCCATGCTAAACGTGCCTACAGAGAACTCCGGCTGCTCCGTCACATCCAGCACGACAATGTAAGTCTCAAATTCCCAAGAGGAACACAATACACCTAGACCAGACTTTTGATCAAATATTGTATGTTTCTGTATTATTTATATCGTCTTACATTTTTTCTTACTGTCTTCTTGATAGCCTTTTAATTTATGCACTTTCATTTATCATTTAGACTAGAGAATTATGTATGTATGTTGTTTTAATAGCATCATAATCCTTCTGTCAGTTGAAAGAGAATGAAAAGATTTCACGATACCATTGTTGTGAAAGCCCCCCTTTATCTTCTCAAACCGGTTTCTGTGCTTAGTAAACTATATGCCTGACCTCACGCTGCTGCTTGTTTGTAATAGACTTTTAGTTGAGAAGCAAGAATAATTAATGCTATATTTTATCCGCTTTTCAAAACCAGTTAAGTCACTGGCATTTCAAATTCATAAGTATTTTTAGCAGCATTGAGTTTTCCTGGGCACAGTTTGCTTTAATGATTTTTTTTAAGCAACAGCAAATAAACAGCTGCAAGCAGCAATTATGGAGTTAATCACCAAAGTGCAATATATTTGATAGGTCTGAACAGATTTTTGTAGTCAAGACACCTCTTGGTGGCATCAGTTAACATATTAATTTCAAATACAATTACATTAGTAAAACTGAGGTGATTTGATGATTCAACAACCATTACAGGAGGAGTAGCTAAATACTGTAACAATACACAAATCCATTCAAATGTGTAGACAAGCATTTGATAGAAACTGAAAAATTGTTAATCATAATGGAACCCCTAAGGGGACATAGTAATGGGAAAAATATCAGATGATAGGAAAAATAATATTTCAATACTTTTTCATTCTCTAACAAAAGTTTGCCTTCAAGTTTGCATTCACTCAAGAAATGTTGTGTTTGCTTGCAAAAGCATTGAAATATAGTCATATAGTCAAATATAGTCTCCCATCTCATATTTCCATCAGCAGTTTTGCGTTTTGTGAGCAAACACGACTTTTGCATTCTCTCCTGGAGTTTCTTGGGGGAAAGCAAAAGTTTTCGTCCCCTTGGAATTATATGGTTCTATCTGACATTTTTGTCAAAATTTAGTTATTCACATATTCTTATTCTGTGACCACTTCTTTACATTATGTGATGTTGTTTTTTAAGTTTTTATTTAGAAAATAAAAAGGTTCTTTCTACACAGTAGAATGGAATGCAAAAACTTTAAAGCTCAATATCTCAAAACTGCTCAGAACGCAGATAGAACCTTATAATTCCAAGGGGACGTTTTGTGTACCAACACCAATGTTTTGTGTGCAAAAGTTTGGGAGCGAAGTTTCTCAGGGTAACAAAAATGTCCCCTTAAGTGCTCCATAAGCCACAGACATACATGAGCAAAGAATTGTGACTTTAGGGTACGATATTCCAAAGTTATACATTTGCACTTTGGCCGGTTGACTGTCGCCTAATCAGTCTGCTAGTACTGACAACTCTAAGTTTCAAATGATGCCAAGTTCTATAGACTACCATATACTTCTTAAAAAGCAAAAACAATATTAAAATCTAACAAACACTATATGTGCCATTCTTCCATTATTGACTTAAACATAATAACTTATATTGTCATGCTGAATAATTGTGAAATGAATCATAACAAATCTTTGCAATGCAGAGACCAACCCCGAATGCAAATATATGCTTCTTCCTGTAGGTGATCTGCCTCCTTAATGTCTTCACCCCTGATTCCATGCTGGAGAAATTTGATACTTTGTGAGTGTCAAGATGAACAGAATGCATTCCTGTGCAAAAACCATACACTTGTCATGACAGGCTGAAAGATGCAGTGCATGCATGCATTTGTGTGTGATTGAGACTATGTAGAGTTTTTCATTTTTGACCATTTTGTTGATGTGAGTGATTTTTAAGTGTTAAGGTATATTTTTTAAAATCTCAGTTTCAGTAAACAGAATAGAAAAACAACACTGAAAAATACAAAGGTCAACAATATTGAAATGCTTATATTTTCTAATGTTTTTTTGCCCAGCTATATGGTGATGCCGTTTGTTGCTCAGGATCTTGGGCACATAATGAAGAGAAAACAGTTAACCAGCAAAGTCATCACATACCTGTTCTATCAGATACTGCGAGGACTCAAGGTCTGCCTTCATTCTGTTCATTGAAACTTTGCACCGTACTTACTGTACATTCTTGATGTTTTCAATAGACGTCATACACCAAGTTCCTTGAACACCACTTATTGATGATATAGAATTTTGATTGATATTGCATCTAAATAGTAACAGATACTTTTTTCCTTAGTATATCCATTCTGCTGGGATCATTCATCGGGTATGCACAATAAATCTTATTTATATTCTAGTGTTCAAATGCATGTGGCCTGTAAGATTTTTATATACTTTTTTATGTTTATGAAAAAATTCTCTTATGCTCAGAAAAATATGATCAAAAATACAGAAAAACAGTAATATTGTTAAATATTATTACAATTTCAAAATTCAAAAGAACAGCATTTGGACCGCATAAAGACTGATTTCTTTACTGTCACTTTTGATCATTTTAAAAGCATGATTAAATGCAAACGCAAAAATTTACTTCACAATATGGCCAACTTCTGATTAATAGGCCTATTGGAATATTCCTGTGGATGTAAACACAGTTGCTGATATACATGATGAAATGACGGTAATCACTGATGTCTTGTTTCAGGATCTTAAGCCTAGTAACCTTGCAGTGGATGAAAACTGTGAATTAAAGGTAACATAGCAAAGTTAAATATAATATAAAAAAAAATGAATGAAAGTAAGATGTTGACTATGACCAGCAGAGTAATTTTTTCATTTGTTTCACTCCTGAAACCTTTTGTCACTTCTTGAACAATTTTTTGTTTGTTTGTTTAACTACTACGTGACCTATACTATGTGCTTTCTTACACTCTTTGTTAGATCCTGGACTTTGGACTGGCAAGACACACAGAAACTGAGATGACAGGCTATGTGGTGACTCGCTGGTACAGAGCCCCTGAAGTCATTTTCAACTGGATGCATTATACTCAAACAGGTGACCTTTGACCCAACACATTGTGCACAAGGTGATTTAAAAAGTAAGAGGTTGACTATTTTTGATATTGTGTCTTTTGTGGATGGGTCATATTGTGTTCTGTTGTATCTAGTCTTTTGTCACTTTTGTGTTCTGTTCTCAGTTGATGTTTGGTCTGCTGGCTGCATCCTGGCTGAGATGATAACAGGAGAGGTGCTTTTCCCAGGCACTGACAGTATCCTTTCTCTCTTATCACTTTTTAAAAATGTCTGTTGGCCAAAGGAGTGCCTATTCTTTAACGCCATGTTAAGGTATTGACCAGCTGAAGAAGATCCTCAACTTGACAGGCACACCAAACTCAACGCTTGTTCAGAAAATGCAAAGCAAAGATGTAGGCAGATACCATCAGACCAACTCTTACTGTCTGTTTTAGGAACGTGTGAATCTTTTTAGGAGTCTGTTTTACATTATTGTATTGATGTTTGCAGGCACAATCATATGTTCGCTCACTTCCAGTCCAAAAGAAAAAGGCCTTCAAAGAGGTCTTTTCTGGTATGGATCCTAATGGTATGTCCACAACTCCTGAATCGACTTCAGTTTCATAACTATTTTAAAAACTAATAGCACTCAGTAAGTATTATCTAACACAGTGTTTCTCAACCCTTGTCCTGAGTGCCCCCAAGCACTGCAAATTTTGTGTGTCTCCCTAATCAAACACACCTGATTCAACTCATTAGCTCATTAAAAGAAACTCCAGGAACTGAAATAGGTGTGTCAGATAAGGGAGACATACAAAGGCTGCATCCGAAAACTTAGGCAGGTGACTTGCTGCCTCGCTGCCGTATCAGGCAATGACTTTGAGAAACACTGATTTGACAAGTTAAGAAGAATAGTTCACCCCACAAAATTGAAAATTTGCTGAAAATTTACTCACTCTTTTGTTTCTTCATCAGAAGAGATTTGGAGAAATTTAGCATACCATCACTTTTTCACCAGTGGATCCACTGCAGTGAATGGGTGCCGTCAGAATGAGAGTCCAAACAGCTGATATAAACATCACAATAATCCACAATTAACAATACGACTTCAGCCCATCAATTAACATATTGTAAAGCTTAAGGTTGCATGTTTTTAATAAACAAATCCATTATTAAGACCTTTTTAACTTCAAATAATTTTTTTTTTTTAAAGAGTCCTCTACCATTGCCTACTCCAGTAAAAAAAATAAGAAATATGCACAGATTAAGAACCGTTTACAAGCAAAAACAGTCCAGTCCAGGTGGATTTTATTCTTACAAACACAGAGCTTTTCACTTCATAAGATATTAACTGATGGACTGGAGTCATGTGGATTACTTGTGGATTATTGCAATGGTTTTTTTATTTATTTTTGGCATTTTTGTCTTTATTTGATTGGACAGTGTAGATTTTGACAGGAAGCAAGTGGGAGAGATGGGGGGCGGGGCAGAATTGGGAAAGGTCTGCAAGCTGGGACTCAAACTCGTATGGAGGGATTATTGGGTCAGATTATAAACTAAAAGTCTAAAACTAAAAGTCTTAAACCAAAACTAAAAATCTAAATTTTAAACTTAAAGTCCAAGTCGAAAATTAATTTGGTATTTAGGATTGGGCATTTGGTATTTAGGATAGGGCATTTTGTATTTAAGATTGGGCATTTTCTATTTAGGGTTGGGCATTTGGTCATTTAGCCATTTAGGATTTAGGATTGGGCATTTGGGGATTTAGGATTGGGAATTTGGTATTTAGGATTTGGCATTTAATCATTTAGCCATTTAGGATTGAGGATTGGGGATTTGGGGATTTAGGATTGGGCATTTGTAGATTGAGGATTGGGCATTTGAGGATTGAGGATTGAGGAGTGTATGCAAATTAGGAGGCGTGGCCCAAATACTGGAGGCTGGGTTTGAAATGGCTGGTGTGCAGAGGCACCTTATGGACAGCAGAGGGAGCTCCCAGTGCTAAGGAGCACACTGTAATGAAACCAAACAGAGCGAGTGAGCGGCTTGAGCGAGGACTGTGTGATAACTTCAACTTAATGACAGCTTTGTAACATTTGTGGCCTCAAACTATGGCAGCATTTCAATGCCATTAATAACCGAGCGTACAACTGATGCTTTCCCGCATGGTAAATCACTTCCGCGAGATGAAAACAAAATCGCACGCGAGGAAACGGGAGTCCAATGTACTTTCAATCCCAATTTATTTACTTATGTTATATAAGTAAATACATTGGGATTGAAAGTATTACAAGACTGTAAATCAAATGCAAACATGATGAAACCTTTGTTTTATAGGAACACAGACTAAACATTCAAATATTATGATGTATCTATTTACAAGATTAAAGATAAAACACTTTTTAAACACTTTACTGTCATTCCTTTAGCTTTATATATGTATGTGTGTGTGTGTGTGTGTGTGTGTGTGTATTATTACAGCCTGTAAAAAGGGTTTATATGTGTATCTCTTATCATCACAAGACTGCAGTCACTAATGATCAGAAGACTTCCTGTTAATGAAGTATCTGGAAAAGATCTAATCTATGAACAATGCATTAAATTACATTAAATAAAGACAAAAATAAATAAAACAAGCAAATGAAATGATAACTCATATGTCTTGTCCACTGATGAAGCCATGTGTCAAGTCAAGTGAATTATTAATCATTTTATAACAGGCGTCCAATACTGACTTCAGGAAAAGGGGAATAACCAATGACATTTGAGATAACAATTAAAACAGCAAGCCCCGCCCCACGACTGACAAAAATAAAAGTGTAGGCAGGTGAGAAGATCGAGCGCGAGGATGTGGGGAATGATCATGCGCGCGAGGGCTTGTATTGCTCGCAGAAGACATGTCACGCGCGCGAGAGAGTTTGAAATGAGCTCGCGGCCTCCCATTTCCTCGCGTGCAATTTTGTTTTTATCTCGCGGAAGTGATTTACTGATGCACAAGCATCAGTTGTACGCTTGGTTATTAATGGCATTGAAATGCTGCCATAGTTTGATGCCACAAATTTTACAAAGCTGTCATTAAGTTGAAGTTATCACACAGTCCTCGCTCAAGCCGCTCACTCGCTCCGTTTGGTTTCATTACAGTGTGCTCCTTAGCACTGGGAGCTCCCTCTGCTGTCCATAAGGTGCCTCTGCGCACCAGCCATTTCAAACCCAGCCTCCAGTATTTGGGCCACGCCTCCTAATTTGCATACACTCCTCAATTCTCTATTCTATAATGAAATATCCTAAATACCAAATTCCCAATCCTAAATCCCCAAATGCCCAATCCTCAATCCTAAATGGCTAAATGACCAAATGCCCAACCCTAAATACAAAATGCCCAATCTTAAATACCAAATGCCCAATCCTAAATACCAAATTAATTTTCGACTTGGACTTTAAGTTTCAAATTTAGATTTTTAATTTTGGTTTAAGACTTTTAGTTTTAGACTTTTAGTTTATAATCTGACCCAATAATCCCTCCATAAACTCGGGGCACCCAAAGTTCAACTGCATCATTTATCGGCGTGCTACCCTTGAGGCTATCTGCGTCATTGCGATGTTTTTATCAGCCTTTTGGACTCTTTTTCTGATGGCACTCGTTTACTGCCGAGGTCCAGAGAGTGGGTACATTTTCAGCAAATTTTCATTTTTGGGTGAACTGTTCCTTTAATTATCATCACAAATGCATCTGTGTGATAGTGCATTGGTTTTGAATGAGGAAATGTCACCCTCTAGAGGCAGGCTACTACATTAGCTACTATATTACTATGATAGCTGGTATTATTATTACTGCTTGACAAAGCTTTAAGCATTCAATACTATTCTAAACTCTCAAACAAGGCTTTGTAAAGCCAATAATAGCGTTTGTCTTGACAGGGTTCCCCATCTGATGCATTTTTTTTACTGTAATTTAGCTTTGATTTAATGTGTGTTCCATCAACAGCCATCGACCTGTTGGAAGGCATGCTGGTTTTAGATCCGGAGGTCAGACTTACGGCAGAAAACAGTCTTTCACATCCATATCTTTCAGAGTTCCATGACTCTGAAAACGAGCCTGTGTCTCCTGCATATGATGATTCCTTTGAGAGTATGGATCTGGCTGTCAGCGAATGGAAGAGTGAGAGCATATGCATACACACATATAAAGCTCTATCTTATTTAACATTTGACGCTCCTTCTGTACTCTGGCATTCTGTTTAATCTGCTCTGAAACATTTCTAAATACTAATGTTGGTCTTGACATTATTTATATTTTTAGTGCTATTCTGCCTTTTCATATCTCACAGGTCTTCTCCACATGGAGATCATGACTTTTGACCCAGACAACCCCAGAGTGACTGCAACATAATAACTCATATTCACATCAGGAGAACAGCACTGCAAAGAAATTCAGACACTGATGAACTATTGTTTGCTTTTTTGTCAAATGCCTTTGGCAAGATATCTTTAAAACCTGTTGTTTTCAAGTACAGTTCAACAGATATAATTCTTCTTTTTTTGTGTGAGGAAAGATAAAAGTGTAAAAAATAAAAGATTGTTTTTTTTTTGTGGATGCCTTTGTTCTTAATTAATATTATATTGTATTATATTATATTAAATTAAACTGATGTTTAATATCAACTGTTTTACATTATTATTTATTGTATTTTTATCAAACAATCAGATGCAAATTGGATGTAAAATTTTAACTTACCATTAGAGGGCAGTATTTGGTAAGTAAAGCTAGTATTTTAAGTCTCTATTTAAACATGCCAGTCTGCTTTGAAGTTTCCTGCCTGCACCAGTAAAGGAATATATTTAGGATCTGCTGGATGACAGTGTAGCAAAAAGCACACTTCACTCTGATAAATCAATCAGCTGCTTTCAACAGAGGGTGGTATCTCTCACAGGACTATCAGGTTCATCCACCTAAACAACAACAGAATTGTCTTTTAAGGAGTATGAGTAATACTAACTGACCTGCCAGCTAAACCCTCATTGAATTGAAGCTTGGTTTGCCTGTTGTAACCCGATATTTTGGCACTGCTTGGTCAGGTAGGTCCTATGGGAATGCGTTTGAATAGTGGTTGGGTAGTATTTATCTATTTAGCCAACAAATGCTTAATGTGTAGTGTACCTTTAACAGCGTTATTTAACTCTGAAGAGTTGGTACTTTTGTTACCCTCATGTTTTCTGAGTGTTGCGCCTGTTGCCCTTTCTAATCTTGAGGTGAACATCTCAATAAGAGTGTCTTTTTTTCCTTACCAGCTTCATGTACTAACGGTGTAGTCAATATTCAGAACAGTGGTGGATTAACATGAGTGTTTCATTTTTCAGATTTAAACCCTTTTATGTTTGTTTCCCACAGTCTCAAAAAGTTGGTAACATTGATCTAGAAGGTGAGATATTAGATGTCTTTGTTTCCCACTGTAATATTATGTTATGCTTATTCTTCATTAATTTTATTAATAATTACTTGCCTTACAGGTTTGTCAATTACAAAAACCAAAGTACTTAAAAGAATATCGTGGTATTACCATGGTACATTTGTTGAATGTTTTGGTACTTTTTGTTGTGATCCATGTTATATGGATGCTAGCTAATTTGTCTTCAATATGGATATTATGTTTGCTAGTGTGAATTAAAAATATGGGTTAAAATTATCAGGATGATATGGCAAAAAACAGCACATTAAAATAATGACTTATACTAAGTAATTTGGCATGATCTTCTATTATTAATTCCTATATAAAAATAAAAAAAAATCACAAATTAATGTAATTCTCATGTGTTGTGACTAACCAAAAATGTAATGACATTTATGAATTAATTTGCAACATTCAAAAAAAGTAACCATAAAAATATATTTTAAAATCCTTTTGAAATGAATGATTAAGATGTGTACACTCACATATATTTAAGGTGTAATTCAAATATGTTTTATATGTTACTTTTTACACTACATTTTTATTTTTATTTTTATTTTTTTCTAAGCCATAAAGTACTTTACCCCCTTTTTCTTTATTGTGGACATTGTGTGCATGTTATTGACCCAAATATCTCTATAGCAGTGATAATGAAATAAAACAGTTTTTGTTGCATTTCTGTATTCCCATGTTGTGTAAAAAAAATAAAAAAACAAGAAAAAAGAAAAGAAAAGAAAGACTGAAGAAATAACAACTGAAGACAAATGATTTTATGTAACCCTGATTTATTGGTGTTTCCATGTGGTATATGGCTCGATGAATACAACAATTTTGACATAAGAACAGCTCATCAGCCCATCATCCAAAATCAGGAAAAGGAAAGAGTAAAAGTTGGGTAATAACTGAGATTTGTCTCACAGTTAGCCCCTTCTGAGGGCAGTACAATCTCAATTGAGTAGATTTTGTTGCACTATGAGTATGCAGCAGAAGCATTAACAATGCTGGTTGTAGTGATGCAGAATTCTGAGTCAGCTGAAAAAGAATTCACTTTCTGTTTAATACTTGCATGTCATGACATAGAGCAACAAAAGCTATTCACCCTGAAGAAGTACTTGAGCTCCATGCTTTGTCTTTCTCTTTAGCTACTTTCTCATTATGCATCCCCTTAAGGACAATTTGTACTCTGCATGAGGAGTGAAGCCAAGAGGAAAAAACAAAAATCAAAGACAACACAGTGAGCGTGAAAAGCCGTTCTGATATAACACTTTGACATGAAAGTCTCTTGGGGTCACCGTGGTTTTTGGGGGTTAAGCACATCAAAAAGGTATGAAGCATTGAAGTGTGTGAAAAAGATAGGAGTTGCCCAGATGATATTTAGGAGCGGGGAACTGGGTAGACATGACTGGTTTACAAGCGACGCTTCTGGCTCTGCACCACAGTGCGGGAAATTGACATTTGGCCGCCACCGCCGCCAATGGACATCCCTGAGCCACCACCATATCCATAGCCGCTGCCACTGCTGAAGCCACTGCCACCACCGAATCCAGCGCCTCCGCCGTATCCAGAACCACTACCGTATCCAGAACCACTACCATATCCAGCACCACCACCGTATCCGGCTCCACCACCGAATCCGAATCCGCCGCCGCCGCCGCCACCTGTGAACCAACAAACAAAGACATTAGTTTAACTGAACACCGGTGCAGGTTTTACAGCAAATTATATGCTTTTTGTCTACGGTCATGATAGGAAAAGATATCACACTTACCGCTTGTCTCCTGGACGTGGATGGTTGCAGAGCCACCACCAGAAGAAATCCTGCCAAAGTTAAAAGAAAATAAATGCCAATATTAAGACACATCACAGAAAAAATTTAATGAACAGAAAAATCTACTTTCAAAATAGCAAAGAGACTGACCTGCTCTCCTCTCCTTCCAGAAGTTTCCTGTAGGTGGCGATCTCAATGTCCAAGGCCAGTTTGACATTCATGAGCTCCTGGTACTCACGCACCTGGCGTGCCATATCTTGCTTTGCTCTTTGCAGGGCCTCTTCCAGTTCCCTAATGCGGAGCTTGGCATCCTTCACTGCCAGTTCTCCACGCTCCTCAGCCTCAGCGATCTGAGCTTCCAGGTTGGCACGCTGAGCAGAAGACATTACTAATTCAGTTTCCAGCAACACTTTTACATTATTCCTGTGTTATTTCCAACAAAACATGCAAATTTTCATCATTGAGAGTACAACTTTTTCTTTGAAAGTACATTTAGTACACACTAAAGATTTGGCTGGAAATGTAATTCAGGTTTAAACTTCACCCAAAAGCATCCAAAGACTAACAAAATTCTTACTTGTCCCTTGACAGCTTCGATTTCATTCTGAAGTCTGCTGATCATGCGGTTGAGCTCAGCAATCTCCTGCTTGGTGTTGCGAAGGTCGTCTCCGTATTTGCCGGCAGATGACTGCATCTCCTCGAACTAGGTGGTGAAAAGAGAGTCATTGTGATTAGGATCTGTCAGTTGATTGCGTTAAAATAATGTTGGTTTGATGCTTGAATGTATTTTCTCACCTTCTGTTTGTACCACGACTCGGCCTCAGCACGGCTGCGGTTGGCGATGTCCTCATACTGTGCACGGACCTCAGCAACAATGGAATCCATGTCCAGGCTGCGACTGTTGTCCATTTCAACAATAACTGATGTGTCTTTAATCTGTGACTGGAGTTCACGCAGCTCCTAAAATTGCAAGGTGAATGTTTGAGATAAACCTAATATTGAAAATTGGCATCTCAGTGGTAATATAGTTTCATCAAACTCTCACCTCCTCAAAGATGGCCCTGAGGAAGTTAATTTCATCTTGAAGAGAATCAAGCTTGGCCTCAAGCTCAACCTTGTTCATGTAGGCGGCATCAACATCCTATGAAGACATGTAAAGAGCTCAATATAGTATGTGGCCTTTACAGATGTACAATGAAAAGAAATGCAACTATAACTAGAAAATCAAGACAGCAGCCAAGTGTTTTACCTTCTTGAGCAGGACAAATTCGTTTTCCACTGAGGCACGCTTGTTGATTTCATCCTCATATCTGCAAAGATAAGTTTTCTGCTTTAGCATATTGTGCTAATTATACCATGCACACAAAGTGTAATTCATAGAGTATAAATCTGCTCTTGCACAGCCACTCACTTGTTCTTGAAGTCCTCTACCAAGTTCTGCATGTTCTTCAGCTCTCCTTCTAGCTTCATCTTCTCATTACCAAGTCCGTCAAGCTGTCTGCGCAGGTTGGCGATATAGGCCTCGAACATGGCGTCGATGTTGGAGCGGGTGGTGGTCTGGTCCTGCAGTAAACTCCATTTTGTCTCAAGTACTTTGTTCTGCTGTTCCAGGAAACGCACCTGTATTGGAGATAAACCAGTAAATGATTTGAATAAATGGGTTTAATAGGAAAGAAGAACATCATGGATCTTTGATCTGCCATTACTCATGCCACAAGAAATGTCCTTTACAGTAATTATGAAGCAGGTCTCTTATTGCATATAAGGAATTGTGGTGACACACCTTTGGCACCTTTAGTGGAATTTAGCAGCATTTGTACCATGCCTTGTTGGCCTGCACAGCTTGAATATTCTTTTTGTGAAGTAACTGTCCTCTTAATATGCACACTCCCCTTTGGAGATAATGAAATGCTAACCTCAAGTGACACCACAACATGTTCAGACTCTCCATGCTCCAATTTATGCTCCCAAAACAATGTTTCCCTCCTGGCATAAAGGGCGAGGCTCCTAGGAGACCTGTGCCAAGTGGCAGGCCTTAACAGAGATGATATGACACGCCTTACCCTCAGGTGCTAACTGTTCCCACCCTCCAGCGGACTTATGCCATGCAATTTATTTCCTGCAAAATCTCACAATGACTTTGAACTTGCAGGATTAACATAAAAAAGCAAAAACAAAGCATCAATGACATCAGTAGAGTTATGTGAGCTACATGATTGCTGATCGTATCTTTTGCCAGAATCATACAAATGGGTGTAGCACCTAGGTAAGGGGGTGGAATTTACAAGGTGTGGTTACATTGTGAATTCCCCAATGGTGTAAGAGAATCAAAACAGGAAACTTGTTTTATTTAGGATACATTAAAATTATTATTAGGACCTACATAAAGTTACCCCTATGAGACATTTGGTGCTATTTTTATGTCAGGTATTGCATTGAGTAAGAGTAATGCTCATCTGTTACACACATACACACACACATATCTGCATTGCTGCCATAGGGATAGATGGCAAACTTGATCCATGCCCTTATTTGGATTGGCCTAGTCATTGGATCTCACCTGGCTTGGGTTTCCAAACTCACCCTCACTGTCTGAGAACAATTGCATACAAGAAAAAAAAAACTCAAGCCTGTGCTAAGATATACACTTTGACTGTTTGACTGAAATGTAGTGATAACAATGCAAAATGTGGCATATGCAATGCCGCCCTGTTTCCTATGAGCTTACCGTTATACGGAATCTGACATTTCCGCGTACAAGTGACTGGCTGTGAAATATTTAATGAGAAGAACCCAGCTCATGTGAAGGCGCTTCAAATGTGTGCATGAAAACCCAACATTCAGATGAAAAGTCAAAATGTCGGAGGTGCAAAATGTGATTGTTGTGTTGTACAACTGTGTATGCTTGAAAAGAGAAGACTAACCTTGTCAATGAAGGAAGCGAAGCGGTTGTTGAGGTTCTTAATCTGCTCTTTCTCCTGGGTGCGGACAACTTGGATGTTGGGGTCGATTTCTAGGTTCAGTGGGGCTAGGAGGCTCTGGTTGACTGTGACAGCTGTGATGGGTGCCATACCACCAGGGAACCCTCCACCTAGACCAAATCCTGAACCACCGCCATATCCTGCACCACCACCGAATCCTGCACCACCGCCGAATCCTGAACCACCGCCGAATCCTGCACCACTGCCATAACCTCCTCCGAGACCGCCTCCATAGCCTCCGCCGCCAATGCTGTAGCCGAAGCTTGCTCCAGATCCTCCGCCAAAGCCGCTGCCAAAGCCACCGCCGCCGCCGCCTCCACCGCCACTGCGACGGTATGACACAGTGCTCACCCTGCTGCCAATGGGTACTGCACTGGCAGACATACTAGAGAAGGACTGCCTCATGCCTCCACCAAAGCCACCGCTCAAGCTTCCACCGCCGGTACTGTAGGTAGTGGTTTTGACCGATTTCATGTTTGCTGTTATCTATGTAGGGGTTAGGATCAGACAGAGAAAGAACAGGATGAGACAGAGAGATCCAGAGCAGGCAAGCTCACTAAGAGGTGAGTTAAAATCCTCTTGAGTGCCTTCTTCAAGGAGTGCAGCAGCTTTTATACCTTATGCTACGGGAGGGGCTCACCTGACCACTCCCCTTTCGGCCTCAGGCTCCTGTCCTGCCTTTTGCCCCTGTCCAAGTGATACACACACCCATCTTGCTGGGCTGGTATACTTTCAGCAGAGAAGGCCTGGCCACACCCTGATTTTTATGCATACACACTCATGTCAAGTGGAGAAATTAGGAGAGGAACAGGGAGTGGAACAACAAGGTCAAACTACCTTTTTGCATGTACTACAAAACCTTTATATTTTACTAGTGCTCTGTAATCCAAAGCACTTTAGTTAACCAGATGGCATTCTATAAACTTAACGCATGGAAAACTATACAACTCCATGCATATTTCATGATTTTGGGAGGTTCAGGGCTATCTGTTTGCTTCAAGTTCCATGCAGGAGTATTAAATAGGGGAATATTTGATGAAGGGCTTAAATGTTGAAGCTTGGCTCTCGTCCTGGAAGCCATTGTGACATTCAGGCTCCTCTTTCCAGTCAAACAATCAAGCTTCTGTTCTCTCACCTTAATGGCTCTGTCACGGACACTAATTCAACACTTCGTTCTGTGGTTCCCAGAGGGCTGACGCAGTTGCATGCAAAGCAGATTTTTATGTTACCTCATATTAAAACACATAGCAGAAACTTTATTGGGAATGTCAACAGCTTTGTTTGCATTAGCATGCTAGACTTTAACTTATGTTTGGATAGTTACAATAGAGTATCAGAACTCAGAACAGTGCATGGTGGCTGCAAGAGCAGTGTGGTTATTTTTGTAGCTGTCCTTAGGTGCCATTATTTAGCAACACGTGCTGCTTTTGTTAGCATGTCAGTATCATCCCTATCTGCAGACTTGTGGAGTGGACAGGTCTAAAAGATATTTAGAAAACTTAGAAAACTTGTAAGTATTACTATTAGATAAAGTGAAGTGTACAGCAGGTTTATTGACATAAGCTAGCAGATTGACAGGTACTTCTATAAATTTAATCAAACATTTTTTTACGTGGTATTTAGCCCCCAGTGCATTTTTCTTAAAATGGTACAGCCTATTGTTAATCCTTTGATCTGAACAGTGATACTGTGAAGCCTTCATCAGATCTTGAGGGGTTTTGGTGGAGTTTCACCCCCAGCATTTTCTTTGAATGCATACAATGTAATCTGTCAGGTGAAAGAAGTTACACAATGTGGGAGATTGGATTGTGAGATCAAAGATATCTTGAAGCATTCCATATAGAAATCATTATTTTTATGTGATTAGAGAAAAACACATGAATTTTCCACATTTTCCACAGTTGTGCGTTTAGCTTGGTCATGTGTGAAATTTGTGTATTCATTTGTACTTAGTTGTTGTGACTTTGGTGTTATATATTTTTAATCACTCTTATAACAACCAATTCATTTAAGATGAAAGAGTAGGGCATTTAGGGTGCAACCATTGGTATAACATATATTTTCATTGGGACATATGAGAACATTGGTTTAATAATCAAAACAGTTTTGTTTATTCAATTTAGTTACTAAACTGCCTTTTAGAGACAACCAAAAAAGTAAAAGTAATATGCAGTAATATGTACATATAGATACTGGCATAATATAAAACAGGCATAATATAAAGTAATATATATATATATATATATATATATATAATATATATATATATATATATATATATATATATATATATATATATATATATGCATAACAATAAGTCATATTGACAGTATCCATAATGACTGAAATATCTAATGTGGAGCCAAATTTTTTGTGATCAATGAAAATTGTAAGTATACAGTCATGCCAATGACTTTATTACTGAAGTATAACAGTATAAGAGTCTTATCTATTTTTATTATATGTATCATTTGATTTACTCTCTCTCTCTATATATATATCCATATCTCATTTTATCATTTTATATTATATATCCATATCATTTTATTTATCATTTTATATTAATTATGAATGCTACTTTCTTCAATTTAGATTACCTTTGTTGTTGTCTAACGCTCACTTACAGTTAATCTTTAAAAACACTAACAACACTTAAATGTAATCACAAATATTTTGAGAATTTTTTATAATGAATATTAGAATGAATTTTGTGATGACAATTCATTTGATAGCATTTAAAATATTACTATATTTTACTATATTACTATATTATATTTTACTATATTACTATAGTACAGCCTAACATATGATTTGGGTAAAAATCCCAAAACTAATATTATAAAACTGACTCTAAATTAGTTTTAGAGGCACATTTGAAGCACATCTGACACTTTATTTTCTCATTGCACCATGTTTTTATAATAACAAACAGTAATCCTTCTTACAAATAGCCAAGAAAATGGTACATCAAACTAGGTTGCTGTAACCTCACATAGTGCATCAATTGCATCATACCCTACTGAATGGCGCTTCAGCTTCCAATTTATCCCCGTCCTTGTTCACCTAACTGCAACAAAGGATGCCTTGTTGGTGAGAATGGATGGCACCTGGTGTTAATCAGCAGTGCTTGCTGCAGGAAAGAGAAGGAGTGAACAAAATCAGCAAAAGAGTTTCTATTGATTGAATTGAGTTGACATTTGAAAGTTGACATTTTCAGTTGGCGGTGAGCATATTTGGCAGCATATGAGGCCTCAATGAAGTTGGTCCAGACCTTAAGCCACAACACTTTTTTTTGTCCACTGTGTCCGTCTCTCTGATCTCTGCTCAAAATAGCTACTTTCTTACGCAATGGCTTGTGCCTTTTGTTTTTACCCAAAATCTAACTGGTATAATATTTTACAGTCCAGCAAGCAACAATCATGAAGAACTATAGAAATGGTATAATGTGGCCTCTGTTTAATTCAGGCTTTGTGTGGCATCACCACACAGTGCAACAAAGAAAAGTGAATCATTGGTCGGTTAGTCATACTGTGTTTGGGATCGTCTGAACATGAAAGCTGTGATTTTGTTCTACGCATTAGGTGGGGCCCAAAATTGCCAATAACGCAATGCTTGAAATTTGTCCAGAATCCTGATTTATTTATTCACTCATTCACTGGAGTGACTTTTTACTGTCTTGTACACTGGGTTGTAACTTCCTCCGTTTCATACTTTTACATGATAATTTGTCTGTAATTTATTACATGGCTTCCATGTGTTGAGTTCTTAACTGCTTTGTTCTAAATTTATCTCTGTTCTCAAAGAATATTTGTTGGCAGTGATAAAAAGAGAAAGTTATGGCAACAAGCATGTAAACTCTTAAACAAGATTACACTCTCTACATATTTCCAGATCATATTTCCAATATATACTGAAGAAGCGTTTCAAATTATGTGCAAGGAAAAAAGGAAGCCAGTGACAAGTTTTGCACAGCTTTACTCTACTATAATGTCTCATATTTTCAGTCTTCTATTGGTTATGATGACATAAAGGCAGAGCAGCTCTTCAGCTGAAATCTGAGAGTTGCGTGCTTGCTCAGACATAGTCATGTTCATCATGCTGAAACAAGGGATATCTTCCTTTTCATGAAAGCCCACCAATCATTAGTGAGTAAGATGGGTCCCACCTTTTCAGACCACACCCTTTTTTCTTGTCCACACCCAAGCCTTTGCAAATATTGTTACAACCATTCACAAGAACATGGCCTTATGGACTAATAACTGTTTTCATTTCCTGGGTGGAGTGAAGTTTGTGCGTTCAACTCCTGCATCAAACGGATTCTGCAGACCAGCCTCAATTTCCCAGTTTGAATTACATAATGGAAATCAATGAAGAGAAGAAAATGACCTGTGTATCTTGTGTGCATCAAAATACACTTAGTATACTTGAGTCCAATAATGTGTACTAATATCAGTCTTGTACATAAGAAGAATTAACTGTGCACTTATCAGTTGTTTCTGTGTAGATTAGTGTTTGCTACATTCATCTTTGCAAAATAATCACTTGTGGAAGGAGTTTTCCTTTAAGTGTGCCTTTAAATATCCAGATGCGTTTTAAAAGAATGCAGAATGAAAGAAGATAAGAATGAAAGGGAGAATTTCTGTCAAAACACACCAGAATACAAAACTTTGTGCAAGTACAATTAAACAATTGCCATTGTTTTCTAACTGTTTTTCTGCAACTAAAATAAAAAAAAAAAAAAAAAAAAAAGATTCATATTGGTTAGTAAAAATACATATTTATATTGGTTTTAAGACCGAAATAGGTTAATATAGGTAAAAACAAGAATGCACCAATTTTTAATATTCTTTTTCATGTCACAGCTGATAATAAACTAAAGTAACATAAGAAGAACCAAACTAAATCAATCATTTTAATCAATTAATCACTTCTAGCAATCCCAGCATCATAATGTATGAAAAATGAATATTCAGTTTCAGATTGGCTAAAGATTATATTTAAGTGTTATTAAATTATTAGTGTTTTAGAGATTAATTAAAGAACAGGCAATTAAAAAAATATCTTGAATACTGTATGATTCTGATATATTGTGCATCCGCTAGAAAAATTATAAACAATTTTTTTTACGGTTTGACATTATTGATCAGTGCAAATGAAAACGACTATTTGAAACATTTCCCTTCTACCTGACTGTTATACTGTAATTGTTTCTGGCTTTGCCTTCAAGCTTTTAATACTGAAACTTTGCAGAAACATTTAACAATACTTGTCAGCACAGGCTGAGGACTGCTTCAGATGTCTCCTACAATCCTTGCACAGCACATAATTCATTAGTACACTTTTTTCTTTTTTTTTTTGACATTTCGGTTTAATGTGAAACATTTTTGATGATTTCCAATAAGATAACCAAACTAAGTGGCCCTCAGCGTTAGCATAAGTTTGCATGTGTAGGTGAGGCTATGTGTGCAGCTCATCTTTGGATAGAAGGAGCCCCTCACGTACAACTCGTTTGAAAAGAGTTTTCCCATAGGAGTGCCTTTAATTATTCGGATGATAACTGAAACGTCCTGTTCTATCATAGAGTCTCCAGGCTGAGTCATAGGGCTGGGCCAACAAGCGCTGAGAAAAGGTGTGATTGAGGCCCCTTTTCTTTCATAAACCTGACTTAACCTGGACCAGCCAGGTGTGGTGATGGGCGTCTACAATAAATGTGAGTGCATGTGGGAATTGGTGTATATGAAATAAATGACTTGTCAAAGTCTAGAATTGCTTGGGTTTCACTTGATTTCTCTGTCCTGTTAAGTGATAATCATGACTTTTGCAAGCCTACAGATCATTACATGCAGGAAGCTCCAATTCAGCTTAAACATACCCTTTCACATGCCTACGTTATCTTTGTTTAAACAGAAATACAATATACGTTCTGTATTGAACTGTAAATTTCACTTTTCGCTGCATTCGTAAACTACAAGATACTCTCAATAACTAACAATATATTTGTACAGATCTTGCTTACTGTTGTTAATACTATGCATTTAGCATAATATTTGGCTTCAGAAAGATTCTCTTTTGGGTGTGCAATGCAATGCATGCTTGGTTTATTGTACTGAAAGATCTGCTACAGTATTACTACCACAGTTATCATGTCACTATCTGGGGCATAACGTCAATGAGATGTTCTACATTATTCACACATATCTTCAACACTACACAAAATAAAAATGGTAAACATGATTATTTTTAAGATTTGACATTATTGATCAGTGCAAATGAAGGCATGTCAACAAAAACACTGGAAAATATATACTATTTATATCATTACAGGGAACATGTCAGGAGTTATTTAATGAAGGACACAAATCTTTCTCTTTCTACACACATCTAGACTCCTACGTTGTATATGGTGTGATATAAACTCCAGTTCATGGTCTTAGGGGCAGCAGCTCTGAACACACCATCTCCGCTGGGATTCGAACCCACAACCATCTGTGTTCTTACAGCCTGAGCTAACATGCTGCTTACCAAAGGAGAACCCACAGGACTTTAAAGTCATCAGTGAGAATTCTTTGATAGTTAGATAGTTTGTTGGCACCAAAACGTAGTTGTCTGTACATGGAAATATAAACAAAATCCTGCATGGGGGCTTCTCAGTGGAGAAAATGGATGGTAATTCAAGATATTAATAAAAACTATAACAAAGTGTTTAAATAATACTAAGATAACACTGGTTATAACATGTATTTTTATGAATGCATGTGTATGTTTATTATCTTTTATAATTTTCTGTATACTATGGCTGGTCTTCATTACTGTATATTAAAAAAAAATAAAAAAAAGTTTAAAAATGTACCACTCCAACACATTAAGTTATCTAGCATTCTTGACACGGATCATAACTTGCCTTTGATAATTACTGTAAGCACTGTTTTGAGGGGCAAGGTCACAACAGTGCTTTTTACCTCTTGATACCAGATCAGACTGGCATGAGCCAGCTTGTAGTGAAAAATGCTAAACTAACAAGGGAGGCCTCTTTTTACTTTTCTGAATCATACTTTTGGCCTGAGCACCATAAGACTCACTAAACATCCTCAGTGAGAGTGTCAATTACCTCACAGTTGAGACATGTCCTCACAGAGTCATAAATGAATTGTTTGTTTTATGATGTATTTTGACTCTAAATATGTTGTTGCTTCTAGCTATTGGTGTATGAAGTGTCACTGACATCACCACATAATTCACAAAGTGTAAGTACATGCATAAAATTGCCGTTAAAATTAAACAGCGGTGTTTATTAAATTAGCTGTCTAGCTAGCTAATATTTATTAAATTGACAGATGGATGAATGAATGGCATTTTAAAACAATTAAATTACTGATGAATTAATTGAATTGTTCATAAACAATATATTGTTCATTTTCAGTTCATTGTTTATGCATTACGTGATACTAATCCTAACTATACTGTAAAAAACTATGTTTTACAGTATATACAACTTTTAGCATTAAAAAAGTATCAGTTTATGTAGAAATGAACATTTCTTAAAATAAAAAAAACAAACTGTAAATTATGTAAGCTTGTTGCTGCCACAGGATAAAAAAAATGTAACTGCTTCATTATTAAGTATTACCATTTTGTTTAATTTGAGTTCTTCAGTTTCACAGTAGGGCAGTGTCATAAAACTGCTGTCTGTGAAGTGATTTCTACCCTGCAGCACTTTTAGTACTCATACTACAATGACTGATTAGGATAACATGGATACACCTCTTCCACTTGGGCGTTTGAGTGTGTTTTCTGTCGGTGTGCTGTGTGAACATGTTGCCTTTTTATTGTAAGTGTAAGAGAATTTACTAGAATATTTAATTCACATAAAGAGCTTTAGTCAATAAAAACTAGGAATGATGTAGCTAGTGCTAAAAGACCATCTTGTGGATCTTGTCAAGTCTCGACAGATCAATCTTGATCTTGGCATCTTTGGTTCCATGAAGAGCCTTTAACATCCATGGAAACTTTTCTTTATATTGGAAAAAAGGCTGAACTGTTCACTGAATGGGGCTTTGGGAAACCCTAAATGGATTTTCTATGGCATGACTACGAAACCACTTTTATTAAAGAGTGTTTTTGAGTTGTTCACTGGCACTGGTTTCTGTAAAGCCACTCATTGAACAATATATTTTGTGAAAAGTGCTGCACAAATAAAAAAGCTGACAAACAAAAGCAGAGAATGTATGAATCAATGCAGGAGACATTAGCATAAACTGGAGTGGATGGGCTTGAAACTTGTTTTTAACCAGCATCGCTTCTCAATAGGTGTGGTCAGGATGATCTATGACATTGTTCTAATTCTTCATTATTATGTCCTGTGGGTAAGACTGAGAATGGACATCTGAGACTCTGGAAACCCTTGGGTCATATTGACCCTGAGGCGTGGTGGCCCGTATCTGTTCTGTGCTGGTTTTAGGATTCAGAAAGCATTCAAACCTGTAACTCTTGATGGTCCTGACAAGCACTTTTACTATGCAGAGAAAAGAGTGACAGGCAGATGTCCAAAAGGCATGTATGAACTCATACACTGCAGTATTACACCACTAACATCTGTTATATTTGTGTTTTTTGTGCATCTCACATTAGTCATATCACTCTGTAAAAGAATCGAAAATATGGATTCAAATATTTTGAGTTTCATCTTCTGGTTATGAGCTTGGTGGGCATGACTGAACCTGTGCAACAGCTGTATTGTTATATAAATTCTGTACTTTTCCCATGTTTCTGCGATGCATCTTTTTAATAATTGCAGTGACATGAGTGTTGATGCTGACCTAACAGCAGTGGCACAGCTTGACTTCTCAGTTTATGAGGGTGCAAGTGAGAAAGTAACATGATCTCATTAGTAAAACTACATAAAAAGTCATGCATTTGTGTAGATACTTATGTACATTATTATCGACAATGGTAAGACACCAGCATTTGACATATGAACAACTTTAGAAATTTACAAATGTTTACAGATCCCCTTTTGGGTCATAGTTTTATTTATTTTTATTTTTTTAATGTATATCAGATTTTGTCTGATTTTCACTGAAAAAAAAAAATGCTGTAAAAAAATTCCAGGAATTACTAGTAAATTTCACAAACAAGAACAAAGACACAAGTAACACATTGACTTAAATATCAAATTTTGAAGTAGAAAAACTGAAACAATATTTTCTTGTAAAACATCTTTAATTAAACCCTCAAAAAACTTTTTACACAGTACAGTAATGATTTTATTTCATTTATTGTATATATGACAGCTAAAAAGACAAATGCACTATAAAATTGTACAAAACTGCACAAAATATAAGTATAATGTAAAATATTCCAAAATATTTTTTACATTTCTAAAGCTGTGCATAATGGAAAACCGTCCACGTTTTAGATGCTGTTAATATGTTCATATCGTTTCAGTGCATATCCAAATATAAAAACACCTATAAATGCAGTAATAATGAGATCAGGCAGGAGAAAGTCTAAGCTTGAAAAATTGATTCTCTGAAATTATTAAAGCATTCATCCTGTACAATTGGAGAATTGGTCGTGCAAAGCTTTCTGTTGAACCTGTCTGGATGTTTGAAACATGAAGACATCACTTAGGAAGAGAAATGATATTTGCTGGAGCAAAGGGTTGTCTGGCTCCTGTTTGTTCTCAAACCTATCTGTGAAATATATAGACAGTGTGCAGAGAAAGTGTTATTTTCAGTGTTGGAGGAGGAGGAAATATCTCTCGATGTGTGAAATTTTAGCCTTAAGGCAAATGCTTATTTGGTAATATTTTTTTTTGCTGGAGACAATACATTAATTTTATTCAGATTAAATTGCATCTGTTCATTTGATCAGTGCCAAAGTGATTTATAGGTAGGCCATAACTTATCAGTGAATAGAAGTGGCTGTATTTTGGTTGATTTGGGATTGAGAAAGGTGTGTCAGTGTTTGTCCCACACCAAAAAGGATTTTAAAGGCACTAGTCTTATGGGTTTACACGATGGTTAATCATCTTACTAAAAGTAAACACAACATGCTTTAAACAGACAGAGGTGTTAAAAGGTTAATATTTAAGAATGTGGGTTGTGAATAGAGTTATTAAGCCATGTTCTGATTTGTTTGTTTTACATGAGAACGTGATTCATAGGTGGTTTTATGTTTTCTGTAATTGGAAATTGTCATTGTTTTCTCACACCAGAGAGAACATTTTCAGCAACACATGTGAACAAACATTTAAACGTGACATGAATTAATTTTTAACACTTTAAAATAAATTATTTAGTGAGTTACAGGATTCTGTATATCAAAATGTTCTCTTAATGTAAATGTATAGGGAACAGACAATGAGTTGTATTAGCAACACTTCAAAGTTTGAAAATACAACTTCCAACCGATCTTCATTACTTTGAATTAATTTTACAAAATGAAAAAAAAAATTGCTTAAGGCTTGAACAGCTCTGCTCCCAACCACTAGAATATGGAAATAAATTTTACTGTACTTCTGACTTCACTACAAAAAAAAAAAAAAACATGATTTATGATTAAGAAAGAACAAACATCTACCAACTGGCTCAGAAAAATCCACTTATATCAATAGGAAGACAAGTTTATTTCCCACTGACAGATAATCGTTCTTGTTTTAAGCATGAAATAAATTTTGTTTAATTTTTCAAGGCTTCATTTTACATATGCATCTCAAATAAATGTACCTTAAATATTTGTATTTGAATAAATGTAAATAAATGTATGTTTAAATATTTGCATTGGAAAACAAAACAATTATGAGGAAGATTTTTTTTTTTTTTGCAATGCATGCAATGTTTAATGCCATTTATGAATTAACATTTTTTTTTGAGTGTGTAAAGGCAAATTAAGACTTTTTTAAGACCCGCAAAAGCCCTACAATTTATTAGTGTCTATACATGCATATGACACAACTGCTATCTGAAAAGTGCTTAAGTTATTAAAAAAATATTTTTTTTTTAAACTGAAACTGTATTTATTAATTTATGAAGTATTTGTGTATTTAATCAAAAGAAATGAAATAAACTGAAATAAATGGTTGTTTTTGTGGTATCTGAAGTGTTTTTAGACGATAGTGGAGTCATCTGGTCTGTGTGTGCATATGGTGAAGCAACAGAGCGTGTGAAAACGGTTTGAGAGGTGTGCACAAATGACTCTTTATAGATGGATGGAGTACAGAAGATCTGACTGCATCACACCCAACACACACGATCAGTAAGCAGTGAAAAAAAAACTAAATAGTGTAGTTATCAATAATACACTGCAAAATAGCAAAATCAATAATAATGGGAGCTATTTTGTTTGGTTGAACTGCAAAACTGTTTAAACAGTAGAGCATCACACTAGTAAAACTAAGTTCAATTCCGGGGAAATGCATGAACTGGTAATCTTGAATGCAGTATATGTCACTTTGGATCAAAGCATCTGCTGCATGCATGAAATTACAAATATTTTAAGTATGGGTGATACAGGAACAACACACTTCAATCATAGGATTCTCAAGAGGCACACAGAAAAATGTCTTACTTGCACAACCTCAATTCTTCTAATAACATTATTAGTCTCAAGTTAAGTCCTGACATGAATCAGTTATCCCACCAATGTTACTGAGCGAAACTGTGAGGCCCAGAGGACATACATGAAAACCTGTGTGGCATAACCTGCCTGACAAGAAGCAGTTCCACTAGTTCCCTCTCTCACACTTTTCCACAGCTTTGCATGATATCTGTGTGCATGTTCTACTTTTGCATCATTTTAATCTGAATGTAAATGCACTGAATGCATTTGAATAAGGTGCTTCTATCAAGTACTCACTATATAAAAATAATGAACAGGAAAAAATATAGAATTTACCCTGAAAAGTCAAAATAAGTTAAAATGACAAAAACAGTTCAGTCCGACTACACTGCAGTTAAATAGCTGTAATTCATCAAACACAAGCAGATGCAAGAAGATTTTTCAAATCCCAGCATGTCAAATTAATGTATGTGTTGCTAGACACAAGTGTATTTCAAACATTTAGGTTCAAGCTTATTAGATGTAGTAGGTCATTCAAATAAAGAGCTAAAAATGAGCCATTCATTCCTATAATCCTTTAAAAGTGAATTCCCGTACTCACTGCGTTCCCCTCCCATCGTTTGCTCTCCTCCTTCTTTTCTCCACCTAATATTTCATTGTCCTGCCACATCCCAACCCTCTGGCTCTCTGCTCCTGTACCCAAGTGAGAGCCCTGTTGCCCAAGATATGCATCTGTGGCAGGCTTATCTCTGTTCATAACCAATGACCGCTTCATTTGAATGAATCCCCCTTTGGAATATTACTAATAATAAATACACGAATGCAGAGAAACACATTCATTCAAGGTACATTTACATCAGTGTGTTCCCTAGGAAGTAAACCCATGACCTTGTGATGAATTTGATGATAGACATACCATGATCTTTTTGTTTTGTAGACGATCACTTGCTTTGTCTGTTCAACTGTTTTTAATGATTATGCGGTCAAATTAAATTCTGTTATGAGTGGTTCTTGCTATTAATAGTGAGACTATTACTATTGCGCATAACTAGTTCAAAATTAGTATCACGCTTCAGCATTTAACTTATCCTACAAGATTTGTACAGTAGATAATAATAAGACCTCAAATTATGCAGTTTATTAAGGAGACATGCTATTACTGTTTTTTGTATTGATCATACTTATACACCATATACACTGAATATATGCACAATGCACAGTGAAAATGAATGTGAAACTTAAATTCAGCAATTACTCTTTATTTAGAAGACATGTTAGGGTTCTTAAGATATACAGTGGGTACGGAAAGTATTCAGACCCCCTTAAATTTTTCACTCTTTGTTATATTTCAGCCATTTGCTAAAATCATTTAAGTTCATTTTTTTTCCTCATTAATGTACACACAGCACCACATATTGACAGAAGAACACAGAATTGTTGACATTTTTGCAGATTTATTAAAAAAGAAAAACTGAAATATCACATGGTCCTAAGTATTCAGACCCTTTGCTGTGACACTCATATATTTAACGCAGGTGCTGTCCATTCCTTCTGATCATCCTTGAGATGGTTCTACACCTTCATTTGAGTCCAGCTGTGTTTGATTATACTGATTGGACTTGATTAGGAAAGCCACACACCTGTCTATATAAGACCTTACAGCTCACAGTGCATGTCAGAGCAAATGAGAATCATGAGGTCAAAGGAACTGCCTGAAGAGCTCAGAGACAGAATTGTGGCAAGGCACAGATCTGGCCAAGGTTACAAAAAAATTTCTGCTGCACTTAAGGTTCCTAAGAGTGGCCTCCATAATCCTTAAATGGAAGATGTTTGGGACGACCAGAACCCTTCCTAGAGCTGGCCGCCCGGCCAAACTGATCTATCGGGGGAGAAGAGCCTTGGTGAGAGAGGTAAAGAAGAACCCAAAGATCACTGTGGCTGAGCTCCAGAGATGCAATCGGGAGATGGGAGAAAGTTGTAGAAAGTCAACCATCACTGCCGCCCTCCACCAGTTGGGTGGTCTCAGTGCAAGACACATGAAAGCCCGCATGGAGTTTGCTAAAAAACAGAGAAATAAGATTCTCTGGTCTGATGAGACCAAGATAGAACTTTTTGGCCTTAATTCTAAGTGGTATGTGTGGAGATCAAGTCATGAGATCAAGTCAATCATCTAACAGGTGCTGCTAAAGGAGGAGTACACTGAGAAGTGCCTGGTTCCCACAGTGACGTTCAGTGGTAGTAAAGCTTTTATACGGGAAAGTATGAGTGCTGAAGGTGTGAGGGAGTTGTGCTTCATCAATGCTGTCATCAATTCATACACCACTGTGTGATGTAATACAAAAACCTGAAACAGAAGATGCTACCCTCTCCTTTTGTATTTATTCAGAGGGAGTGTACTCATTTATTTTTGCTTGATGGATGATAAAACATTTGAAACACCTTATAAATTAGTAAACACCCTGGTAAATGCATAGTAACATGATAACATAACTCAGAGCACAAGCAAATGTTGCACAAATCCTCTTTAGAATAAATGAAAATCTAGTTGATGTCCTTATAGAAAACTAGGACCAAACCTGATGAGGATCTAAAGGGGCCACCAATGGGTGAGATCTAATGCAAAGCTAATAAAAAAGGGTGAACTCAAAGAGGGTGTGTCCTTACTCCCTTGTTAAAAAGGAAACAAATAAAATACTTAATCTTCAAATCCACTGTGTTTAAACATATATTGCACAAGTACTATATAAAAACAACCATAGCATTCAAAATTACATCAACACTAGAACCTTTACTGGACATTTATAACAGTCATTGTTTCAGTGGCTGCAACAGATGCATAATGTACAATCAGTCTGAGACATGATCTGTTCAGAAACAGCAGCCTTATGTCTTGATTTAAGACCATGTGTCACTAACGTTTGTTATTCTAATGCTGGTGTCAGCAATGCAGCAACAACAACAGAGCTGTCAAGGTTTTGGCCTTTCTGAAACATATTTGGAAATAAAAGGTGTGTAGTTTCTCGAGCATGAAGCCCTGAGGATTTATGGCAGAGACTAACGCTTTTTAGTTTCCCACTGCCTAATTTGTGTGTTTGTAGCTACACAGGCACAGGCACATATCCATGATGGAATTTTCTCGTCCTTTAATAAAAGACCCCAGAGTACTGTAAGGTTAGGGTCTGTCATGTAAGAAGTGTGTGTGTATGTGGAAGCTTTTGCCTTAACCTGTCTTGCACTGCAGGGTATATGCTTCATCCTCTGCTTAATAAAAACATTTTTCCCCCTGTCTCTAACACTGACAGACTGCACTGTGCTTCATCACAGCTGTCAAACCTGCAAATCTGACTCCAGATCCATTTGCTCTCTTACATAGCATGAATGTTATATCATCACATATCTATGTAAACATGTCCTCAATGAATGCATGTATTCAGTGGGCCCATAATATGATTTCATCTTTATATGAGGTCAGTTATGTACATTAGCTCTAGTGTTAGAGGTCAAATTCATTGTGATTTTATTTAAATATTTTTATATTAAATGTTTTACATTAATTTAAATATTTTTAAATTAACTAAATAAAATTATACAATTAAATGAATGTAATTTATTTGTAATAATTTATTAATGTAAAAAATAAATTAATTTAAATTCCATCTGGATGTCTTCGGCTTCTGTCACAGCTTTTAGAAGTGCACTGAATGGAGAGGACCTGCCCACATCTCTAGTACAGGCTCCTGATAACCAGTGTAAAAAGAGGTCAAGTTAGTGGTGACCTTTGAGTGATAATCAATCAGCAGAACTTTTTTGAACAGCAGAGTTCTCCAATGGGACTGTAGCTCGTACAAGCAGTGCCACAGGCCAAATGTCAGTCATCTGTAACCAACAGCTTTCATCCCTACAGCATGACGCCAACAGCATTACGATCGAGTCTGCCAACTCAAATCCACCAGCAGTTATGGGAATCTGATAGTTTGAAGTTTGCATTTGATCTAAATATAAAATATTAAGACTTAATACATTTGTTAACAATTAAAGATATGGATGAAGTTCATAAACAATGTGTGTAATAGACAATTTTAAACATTTCTCATGCCGGTTTGCTATTGACTCTGTATGCTAAGCAAATGAACCACCAGATCTCACTGGTTATGAAAATAGACAACTGTTTGATGACAGACCGGTTTCAACTCATGAGATACAGTATGTGTAACAGTAAATTGGAGCTTGAACTGCTGATAGTGGGGGAAAAAAGCCAATAAAATACTGACATTTGTCATATGTCATTTATTATGAGATATTCTGGCATTCTGCCATTACAAATATTGCAGAGCACACACTTCTCCTCCAGGCTTGCACGCACCCCGTTTGGGAACCAGTGCAATTGAGTCCGAAGTCTTTTTGAAAGCAGTTACAATTGATAACAACACAGTCACTGAACACAAATGTTTTTTGTTGTAGTTGTTGTTGTTGTTTTTACAACATAGCATCTGTTCTAGTGTGAACAATTATTGTTGCTACAACTATGACTGAATAAATACATAAATTAATTAACATTAAGTTAATAACATTTATTTATCTGGGAGCTTTCATATAGATTATTCAACCACACAGAATTTTCATTGGAATAGAGTAAAAGCTTGACAGACAAGGATTTGTGGTCATTGACTTTTAAAATGAGGGTTAGCAAAGGGTAATTTGGCAAATTTAAAAGAATCACATTAAACATCATAAGCGTATTGATTTATGGAATTATTTATTTACACTTTATTAGGCCACTTTATTAGGTACACTTATTAAATTGCTTGGTAAAACAAATTGCTAATCAGCCAATCACATGGCAGCAACTCAATGCATTTAGGCATCTAGACGTGGTGAAGACGACTTGCTGAAGTGCAAACCGAGCATCAGAATGGGGAAGAAAGGGGATTTAAGTGACTTTGAACGTGGAATGGTTGTTGGTGCCAGACGGGCTGGTCTGAGTATTTCAAAAATTGCTGATCTACTGGGATTTTCACACACAACCATCTCTAGGGTTTAAAGAGAATGGTCCGAAAAAGAGAAAATATCCAGTGAGCAGCAGTTGTGTGGAAGAAAATGCCTTGTTGATGTCAGAGGACAGAGGAGAATGGGCAGACTGGTTAGAGATGATAGAAAGGCAACAGTATCTCAGTAACCACTCGTTACAACCAAGGTATGCAGAACACCATCTCTGAACACACAACACGTCGAACCCTGAAGCAGATGGGCTACAGCAGCAGAAGACCACACCGGGTGCCGCTCCTGTCAGCTAAGAACAGGAAACAGAGGCTACAATTCACACAGGCTCACCAAAATTGGACAATAGAAGATTGGAAAAACATTGTCTGGTCTGATGAGTCTCGATTTCTGCTGCAACATTCAGATGGTGGGGTCAGAATTTGGCGTAAAGAACATGAAAGCATGGATCCATCCTGCCTTGTCTCAACGGTTCAGGCTGCTGCTGGTGGTGTAATTGTGTGTGGGATATTTTCTTGGCACACTTTGGGCCCCTTAGTACCAACTGAGCATTGTTTAAATGCCACAGCCTACCTGAGTATTGTTGCTGATCATGTCCATCCCTTTATGACTACAGTGTATCCACCTTCTGATGGCTACTTCCAGCGGGATAATGCACCATGTCACAAAGCTCAAATAATCTCAGACTGGTTTCTTGAACATGACAATGAGTTCACTTTACTCAAAAGGCCTCCACAGTCACCAGATCTCAATCCAGTAGAGCAGCTTTGGGATGTGGTGGAACGGGAGACCATGGATGTGCAACCGACAAATCTGCAGCAACTGTGTGATGCTATCATGTCAATATGGACCAAAATCTCTAAAGAATGTTTCCAACACCTTGTTGAATCTATGAACGAAGAATTAAAGCAGTTCTGAAGGCAAAAGGGGGTCCAACCTGGTACTAGCAAGGTGTACCTAATAAAGTGGCCAGTGAGTGTATATATATATATATATATACTGTATATATATATATATATATATATATATATATATATAAAATGTATTTTTTTTGTTGGTTATAGCGCCCCCTAGAGCAAACTATAACAAAAATTTAGCATCTGTCCTACGTATGTCCTGGTTTAAAAGTTTAACAATTATAATCGAGCTTGGGCTTAGTGTTCAAAATTGGTCAAATGTTTTTTTTAGAGAATTCTATCCGTGAATAATAAATTGATGAACATGTTTTTGAGTATCTTTGCTAAATTATACACACTTTCTTTTAATTGTTCATGTGAAAAGACCTAAGACATGGGCGTCCTAGGCCATTTATAGGGGGGCTGACTACTCAGAGGCTTTGCTATTGGTTCCATAAACTGTACACGAATTCGTGATCACCTCAGTGCCCTTTAAATGTCTTATGAAAATGGCGGCAGACTAATATCGGCTCCTCCCTGTCTTTCAGCATATTCTTTTTCAGTCCGCAGCGCCGCAGACCGAGAAACAGAGAACAAGGTGTGTGTTTATCAATAGATTGTCATAATATCTGCATTGCATACAGTATGTGCAGTTCATTGTCATAAAAAACTTTATCTTTGACAATAAAGCAGACTTGTATTGACTTGATAAATACAGTTTACAAAATATCACCAGGGAGCAATCGGCTCCCCATCTACTGTAAGTTTCGCTGCGTTCACCCCTCATCACACAACAGGTTTATATACATTTTCTTTCTCTCTCTCTCTCTCTCTCTCTCTCTCTCTCTCTCTCTCTCTCTCTCTCTCTCTCTTTATATATATAATAGCTATATTATACCCTCATTGGGGGCTGAGCCCCCCTACAATAAAAATCCTGGAATCGCCCCTGACCTAAGACAAGTTAAAAAGAGACTTACTCAGACAACTTGCAATATCAGATATTATATTGACAGACAGAAAGCTTGTGATCATTGGATTCCATAGAAGTGATTTTTGAATTTTGATTTTAACCTTTACATTGCCAGAAAAAAAGGTATAGGCCTACAGCTGTCATGGGGGTGGAAAAACCAAAAGGTACATCTTTGTACCTTAAAGCTACATATTTGTATTTTAGAAGTGCATATTAGTTTCTAAAGTGTACATATCAGTACCTTTTTAAAGGGTACCTCCCCAGTGACAGTTTTGTACCATTTTTTTAAAAATAGAAATATAAATTGTTTTTATTATAGCACCACCTAGTGTCAGGTGGATGTCTGTTCACATTCATGAAAGTCACTCAAAGTTTGAATCTGTCCTAGTTATAGCATCTTAACAGAGAAACAGGAGCAGAGACTTTATTTAATAGAACTAGATTCAGGGCTGGATTGTGACTAAAAATCACTTTCCTGGTCTCCCTCGATTAAAATCTCTTTTCTGGATGGGGGATGTCATTCTCAGTTGAAATCGTGTCCTAGTCGAAGCGATATTTACCTTACCCCCTCTGGTTTGGTGCCCTGGGCACGTGCCCGGTAGGCCTGTGCGTTAATCCAGCCCTGATTGTAGGCCTATTTAATAAAATGTTAAAGTTGCTCTTTAGCCTATTAAGTTCGTGCTAACTCTTAAAAATAAAAATTCTGTATTGGCATCTGTGGTTTCATAAAGAATCTTTTACATTTATGTAATCTTTCCACTGCACAAACGTTCATAACAATGGAGAAAATGTACATTTTTAATAATTAAAAAAAAAATAATAATAATTAAATTATTAAAATAATGGTTCTTTAAAGAATGGATCACTGAAGTTCTCTGGGAAACCCAAAATTATTATTCTATGCCTATGGCATCACTGCAAAGCCCCCCTTCTAAACTATTGTTTTTAAAAAAGTGCATATTGTCCATCCATCCATTCCCCCAAATGATTATCCTCTGTAGGTTTGAGGGTACAATAGTTTTTGTGAGGAAGAGACTGAAATTTAAAGGGATAGTTCATGTTTATCTGCTTACCCCCAGGGCATCCAAGATGTAGGTGACTTTGTTTCTTCAGTAGAACACAAATGGAGATTTTTAACTCAAACCATTGCAGTCTATCAGTCTTATAATGTAAGTGGATGGGAATCACGGCTAAAACATACAATAAAAAAAAAAAAAAAAAAAAAAAAACACATACACAGACAAAACCAAATTAAAACCTGCGGCTCGTGACGATACATTGATATGTAAAGACACAAAACGATCGGTCTGTGCAAGAAACTGAACAGTTTTTACAGTATATCATTTTTTACCTTCACGCAATGTCCTTTTTGTTTGATCAGATGTTCTTTATTTCCTGTAGTTTCACGGTCCCTACGAGCTATGGTGATGTCATCCATATCATACACTCCCATCACATTTTTGAGCTTACAGGAGATGTGGCATGTGACGGAGAGCAACACTGTAGATTTTATGATAAAATATATATATATTTTCAGGAAAGAAAGTTATTTTTCATTAAGATAATTTTTTTGCCTAGCAATCATTGTGTTGTAGATTCAATAATTTTCTTACATAACCTAAAGTAGCTGTTTCTCTTGTTCAATTTGATGCTTTGCATTCATGCTAAATTCAAACCCACATGCTAAAACAGTTAGCTATGCTATGGTTGTAACATTTGTAACAGTTCATAAATACCCCTTATGATGATTCCAATGAGTCCAGTTATCACATCTTATGTTGAGGCACAGTAATTTGAGGTTTTTTGTTACGCATCGAGGGATAAAAAAAAGGAAAAATGGGTTTCTATCATAGTTTATGTGTACAAACCCGATTCCAAAAAAGTTGGGACTATTGTGAATAAAAACAAAATGCAATGATGTGGAAGTTTCGAATTTCAATATTTTTTTTTTCAGAAAACTACTTAGATGACATATCAAATGTTTTTAAGGGAAAAATAAGTTGATTTTAAATTTCATGGCATCAACACATCTCAAAAAAGTTGGGACACGGCCATGTTTACCACTGTGTGGCATCCCCTCTTCTTTTTATAACAGTCTGCAAACGTCTGGGGACTGAGGAGACAAGTTACTCAAGTTTAGGAATAGGAATGTTGTTCCATTCTTGTCTAATACAGGCTTCTAGTTGCTCAACAGTCTTAGGTCTTCTTTGTCGCATCTTCCTCTTTATGATGGCCAAATGTTTTCTATGGGTGAAAGATCTGGACTGCAGGCTGGCCATTTCAGTACCCGGATCCTTCATCTACACAGCGATGATGTTGTAATTGATGCAGTATGTGGTCTGGCATTGTCATGTTGGAAAATGCAAGGTCTTCCCTGAAAGAGACGACGTCTGGATGGGAGCATATATTGTTCTAGAACTTGGATATACCTTTCAGCATTGATGATGCCTTTCCAGATGTGTAAGCTGCCCATGCCACACGCACTCATGCATCCCCATACCATCAGAGATGCAGGCTTCTGAACTGAGTGCTGATAACAACTTGGGTTGTCCTTGTCCTCTTTAGTTGGATAACATGGTGTCCCAGTTTTCCAAAAAGAACTTCAAATTTTGATTTGTCTGACCACAGAACAGTTTTCCACTTTGCCACAGTCCATTTTAAATGAGCCTTGGCCCAGAGAAAACACCTGCGCTTCTGGATCATGTTTAGATATGGCTTCTTTATTGACCTATCGAGTTTTAGCCGGCAACGGCGAATGGCACGGTGGATTGTGTTCACCGACAATGTTTTCTGGAAGTATTCCTGAGCCCATGTTGTGATTTCCATTACAGTACCATTCCTGTATGTGATGCAGTGCCGTCTAAGGGCCCTAAGATCACGGGCATCCAGTATGGTTTTCCAGCCTTGACCCTTACGCACAGAGATTGTTCCAGATTCTCTGAATCTTTGGATGATATTATGCACTGTAGATGATGATAACTTCAAACTCTTTGAAATTTTTCTCTGAGAAACTCCTTTCTGATATTGCTCCACTATTTTTTCGCCGCAGCATTGGGGGAATTGGTGATCCTCTGCCCATCTTGACTTCTGAGAGACACTGCCACTGTGTTGTGCTGAAGATTACCCAAGAGTCTCCTGTTCATGGGTAATGTGTCCCGGCATTTGTACCCGGGTCGCTAGATTTTGCACTTTCACACTGCCAGTGATTACCCGGAATATGTGCGTGCGTTCACACACAACCCGTAAAGGTCCCGTAAAGACACATGACCTAAGGATGTTACGTGTAATGCGCGAGTCGAAAACGCTAGGCACTTTAACTTTCACTGAAGCTGGTGAACGATCTCAGCTTCAGCGCGGAAAGTGAGGAACTAACTGATCTCTGCTTCATTACAGTTTGCACATATTTGTTTCATCGCGAACATTGATCTGCCTTCAAAACACGCTAAAAGAGTCGCGCGATAACGCGTGTCATCCCTACGACACGGCATTAGTTCTGGCTTTTGTTCACACAGCGCTTGTTCCGGGACTGAACCCGGCAATTTTACTAGGTCCCCGACCCGGGTTCAATCCCGGAATCAATCCCGGGACGTGTTTGCTTTCACACAGAAGGCGACCCGGCAATGTTCCGGCAATTTGCCGGGTCCGACGTGCAGTGTGAAAGGGGCTTGAGAGGCTCTTTTTATACCCAATCATGTTGCCAATTGACCCAATAAGTTGCAAATTGGTCCTCCAGCTGTTCCTTATATGTACATTTAACTTTTCCGGCCTCTTATTGCTACCTGTCCCAACTTTTTTGGGATGTGTAGCTCTCATGAAATCCAAAATGAGCCAATATTTGGCATGACATTTCAAAATGTCTCACTTTCAACAGTGGAACTCTTTGTATTTGACATTAACTCACATAACCTGTAATTGTGTAGTACACGTCCAAGTGAGTTTTATTTGTAGTAGACAAATGTGGCTACTGGCTACCATTTATCAAAGTTTGAGAGATCAAACACAAACAATCACTGAATTACTAATGCTAAAAATGCTTCACAGCTACTAATACCAGGACAGCCAGGCAAAAGAACAGTTTCTTCCCCCAGGCAATCTACCCCATGAACAGTTAAATGTTCCCCATTAATGCAATAAAAATGTGCAATATCCTTATATTGTACCCCTCCATCCTAGCACTGTACATCCCTGCATCTCACTCTATTCTATTCCATTATCATCTATAGAACAACTGTTCATGCAATTTATTTATTTTCCGATTTATTTTGCAATATTTGTCTATTTTATTTAATTAATTAATTTATTTATTTTTTGTCTGTGTGTTGTTGATGTCTCTGTGTACTGGAAGCTTATGTCACTAAAACAAATTCCTCTAACTCAGATTAGACCTGAAAAACAAGGAATGTGTGTGAGTGAGTGAATGAATAAATAATATACATTAAACTGAGTAACAGTATAACCAATAATCTTTTATTCATAACTAATAAATAATAGGCTATTTTTCTGAGACTTTTTTTTTTTTTTTGGCCAGCTCTCCATAGAGACTTTAGGAGAAGATTTAGGAGAAGAGACATTATGAGAAACCTCCTCTGAAACTTGTTTTGGCTGGTTTTCCATTATGGAGACATAAGTGGAAGAGACTTAATGAGAACCCTATGAGAAGCCTTTTCTTTTGGTCAGTTTTCCACTATGCAGACCGTAGAAGAAGCCACTGATTGTTTTAATATAGTTTAGCTGGTGGTATTAGGCACTAAATAATTAGTGTGTAGACCCAATGAATCTATCTGAAATTGCTATCTTGGAACCGAAGGTTCTGGAGGTTATGTTGAGTGACATCAAACTGAATCAGCCTCCTCAAGCAGCTCCTCCGATCTTCCAGCTGAGTGAATCTGATGAAAATATTATGTCTGGGCATGTCGATGCTACTTGGGCTTCATTTAGTCTGTATAGATTTTCGTAGTTTTCTTATGTCACTTATTTTATTCGATTTTCTAACCATGTATGAATATTGTTTGTTTTGAATTTTCTATTTGTTTTAGTAGGGTTTTGTATAGCCATCAAAATCTAAATGTCGTCAATCATTCTCGTGCAGAAACGGTATATATCTTAAAGAAAAAAAAACAAAAGAAAAAAAAAAACGAAAGAAGCCTATTTTTAGGGGCATTATTTTTGTGACATAATCTTCCATTATATCTTATTCATGACAATTAAACAAATTACCACCCATATCCCATTATTTAACACGGTCAAGTTTTACTTTTTAACTCTGTAATTGTCATTATTCTTAAAATATAATTCTCTTTTTTTTTTGGTTCTTCATGATTCTTCACAAGCAATGTAGTTTATACCTATTATTTTAAAGAAATATATTACTAATTGTTTTAGTGAGTATAATTGGCACTAAGTAAAATTAACATTACATTTATAAATAAAATCTGTGATCCATCTATTTTAAACATATGCCCCAATCCTTTGACTTATTATATAGGAAAAGTTTGTATGAGCTTCATAAATGAATCATGGTATAACATTTTTTAAATTAATCACATTCAAAAAACTAATCAAGTTCCAATAATAATAATAATAATAATAATAATAATAATAATAATAATAATAATAATCATAATTTCAAGATAATGTTGGCTAGTTGAGTTTATGGTTTCATGCCATGCTTTTAAAACTCCTAAAAGGAAAAAAGAATAATATCTTACATTAATCCATAGACTTTTAACAACTGCAACCTCTTGATACAATACGTGCTTTTCATCCTTTTAACCACCAGATGTCCACAAAAGATTTGAATAATCAACACTTTTACCTTACAGTTGAAAGGAAAGCTTTATTGTTTCCCAACGCTTCACTTCACCAGAATTCCTCACTTTATTTTATTTTGTCAGCTAAGGACAGTTTTTTTTTTTTTATATTATATTATATTATATTATATTATATTATATTATATTATATTATATTATATTATATTATATTATATTATATTATATTATAGACATGCATTAGCTTATGCTGTTGAATAAACAAATTAATATATAAACTGATATATTACTCCATAATAAATTGTATTTAATAGTTATGATAGTAGACCTATAGTAATAATTATAAATTAGTTTATTTTAGCAATACAGATTTCTTAAAGCGATGAATGAATGCTATTGTTTGTTTAGATTTTTTTTTCAGTGGCAACCGTGCAGTAACTAGTTTTTGTTTAAGTACTTAGGTCACTACAGTTAACACAACTACACAAAAATGTGGTAATTTGGTATTAACCACCAGTTATAAAATGAAAATACAAATAAAGCAAAAAAGGGATCCTCAAAGTTTAAAATACAAATTTAATGTGTCTTATTGTAGTTGCAGAATCTTTGAAAGATATTAAAACGCTTTCATAATTAAACAACTGAATTCTTTTTTTTTTTTAATTTTTTTTTTTTTACTTAGGCTATTTTTAATCAGATGCTCTCTTGCCAAAATGTAGGCCCATCTGCTTTCCTGGAAATATACTGTGGCCTAATAGTGAGTCACTCTTTGAGTCAGACAGCACAAAGTCAAAATATCATGCATGAGTAAAAGGCGGCATTGCTGCACTAACTGAAAAAATGGTCCTGGGTTTCCCCAATTGTTGCCAGTTGAACCCTTATGATTTAAATTACTATCACAAGTAGACTAACTAACCTTCCAATACATATACTTAATAGCACATCTTGTATATAATGACAGTAAAAGGTTGGCTTGTTTTTACTAATTTTATTTGAAATATTATGCATTTCAGTTTAATTTTGCATTTGCATGTGTATCTGATTCTGCAGCTCACAAGCACCATGCAGTTCCGTCATGAATCTCTAGGGGTCACAAACGCATTGGGAATCAATTCCGTTTTTTTTTTTTAACAGGAACACTTGTATAAAGTACCTCATCCAGCAGAAAGACAATGTGAATCCTTGTGAGTTCTTGACAATGTGAGTTGTAAGCATTTTTTCCTCAGAATACCACACAAACCTTTTAATTTACTCAGAATAGTATTGACTGCTCGTTAATATTATTTCAGAGATATTTTGGTCTAGATGGTGTAGAGTAAGTAATCAGTCTATGATATCTGCCAGCAGGGACTAACTGAACCATGCTAACGAGCCAAATCGAGAGCCCTTAGCTTCCTGACATTTCTTTGAAGGGTGTGGGTTTTGTATAGAGGCTAGTTAGCTAACACACACACACACACACACACACACACACACACACACACAACCACACACACACACAAAGATATGACGACAAGTTTTAGGTAAAAACTTTATTTTTGGTAGCAAAAACAGCACCTCAGAAAACAGGATAAACAATGGACAACGTCTTTCTTCTTTGCCAGAGTACAATGAAATGACAGTCTCTACTAAATAGGCAAACCACATGGACCTGCCACTAACATGCTAGTAATTTAGCACAAACGCAAACATATCCCTTCATAGTTACTGTGGAAATCCGTTTCTTAGCATGTTGAGCAATTCAGCTAAATGGCTAGCTCATGTTAGTGGCACATCGAGGATTGTCCAGCCTACAGACGTGGCCATGTTGTGCAAGGTAAGATCTGAAGACAGTATTGTTGTGCAGTGGCCTGAGGGCGTGAGTTTTTAGTGATGTGGATTAAGGCACGACAAGAGCAGTGAGAGTATTTGGTCCCTCAGGATTTTTTTGTCAGAGTGAATGGTTTATTGCTTACAACCTGGTTTATGACTGCATTCCTCTCTAGTGCTTTGGACTGGCCGCAGTCATAATGGTTGAGAGGGAAGGGCAGGAATGCTTAAAAGGCGTGTGGTTTAGAGGACAGAATAGGGGAAGGGGACTCGCTCAATCTTGGACAACCTCAGAGGACTCAGACACAACTCTGCCATCCTTGGTCTCGATCATCTTAATCACAACGCTCTTCTTGGTCTGAGAGACGGTCTCACCGTAGCCGCTGCCAGAACTGTAGCCGCCACCAGAGCTGTAGCCGCCACCAGAGCTGTAGCCGCCACCGTAGCCGCTGGAATAACTAGAGTAGTTGCCGTAGCCGCTGCTTGCACTTTCCATGGGATAACCACCATAGCTCGCTATCAGGACAGAAACATGAAGATGTAAGATGAGGATCTCCTGATATCATATAGTTATAAGAATTGTCATGTGAAGAAAGAATCCTGAAAAGACCAGCACAAAATGTCCATGATACAAGAGCATACTAGAACCCCATGCTGGGCTTTTCAGTAGGGTTCTCTGTGATAAAGAGTCAAACTTACTGCTCTGTTTTGAGATATTGATGGACTTGATTCCACTTGCCATTCTGTTGGAAAAGAGCAAACAAGAAGTAATGAGACTCCTGCACAGAATGAGAAATCTGAACCTTGTCTCAAAAATAGAGTACTAGGTCTCACAGCAAGCATGCATTTCATTGCCTCACCTGTCCTCCTCTCCCTCCAGGAGCTTCCTGTATGTGGCGATCTCAATGTCCAGGGCGAGTTTGACGTTCATCAGGTCCTGATATTCTCTAATCTGGCGGGCCATATCCTGCTTGGCTCTCTGCAGGGCATCTTCCAGGTCCTTAATGCGGGCCTTGGCATCTCTCACGGCCAGCTCGCCACGTTCCTCTGCCTCTGCGATCTGGTTCTCCAGATTCGCGCGCTACCGAAACAAGAAATATTTGTGCTCAGTTTCACTCCTAATGTCTGTTGCCTACAAAACAAACTTTATATTCAAATATTTAGTTTGTGCAGTTGCATACCTGTCCTTTCACGGCATCGATCTCGGACTGCAGTCTCTGAATCATGCGGTTAAGATCAGCAATCTCTGTCTTTGTTGATCTAAGGTCATCACCGTATTTGGTTGCGGATGTCTGCATCTCTTCGTACTGAGGAATAGAACATACGATGTGTAAGATTTAATATCTCATGCACCTCAATAGTAAAATTTGCTTTGAACAACCAGATTAAGACTTTACAGTTTGGATGATACTCGAAAGATAACACACCTTGGACTTGTACCACATCTCAGCCTCAGCCCGGCTTCGGTTAGCGATGTCTTCATACTGAGCGCGGACCTCAGCGACGATGGCATCCATGTCGAGATTCCTGCTGTTGTCCATCTCCACAACAACTGATGTGTCCTTGATCTGAGACTGCAGCTCACGGATCTCCTACAAGTTCACAATGAGAGAGCAAAACATTATCAAAGTGTGTTTTGTCATACGTAAATGAACTATATGTTTAGTGGGAATCTCTAGCTGTAATTTACCTCCTCAAAGATCTGCCTGAGGAAATTGATCTCGTCAGTGAGGCTTTCCAGTCTGGCTTCCAGCTCAACCTTATTCATGTAGGCCTCATCGACATCCTACAAAAAGCAAACATAATTTAATCATCATTTAAGATAAAAGTAAGCGTTTGTGAATAGTTACATTGTTTTGAACTATGTGAGTAAAAGACAATCTACGAACCTTCTTGATAAGCACAAAATCATTCTCACACTCTGTGCGCTTGTTGATCTCATCCTCATACCTGAAGAGAAGTGAAGAAAATGACTTTGTTTAAAATCAGGAATGTTTTGAATTGTTTATGAATGGGTTTTGTACACTAGGGGGCAGCAATGCTCCATCTTTCGTATGAAACGCTTGTTCTTTTTCTGGATTCAGTTCAGTGTCACCCATGGGTTTTAGCATTAATCGGCCCATCAGATTTGAATGAATGAATGAATGGATGAATGATTTGTTTGGAGATCCATGAAAGGTGCTGCTTAGATGTTTGTTCAATAGCTGTAATCTATCTGACTCATGCTGATGCCCATTTAATCACTGAATTGCTGAAATTCTTATAATATGATTCAAATCTCAAAAAGGATGGACAATGGGCAAGTATACCAGGGAGAGACTAGAGCAACTATGCAGTTTCTGTATCAGTTACATAAGCAATGTTGGATAATGAATTGAGTTCATTCCCATCGGACCTTTAAAACATGTTTTCCCTCCATTTGAATTTATAGAGCCTCATTTATTCTGGGAAAACTTAAGTGCACCACAAAAGCCTCCTTTGAAAATACTTGGGCGCTGTCCATCCCCCAGACCAAACGTCCAGCCAAATTAAAATGAGGCTTTTGTGAAAGTCATTGTACGTACTTGTTTTTGAAGTCTTCAACAAGGCCTTGCATGTTGTGCAGGTCAGCCTCCAGCTTCATTTTGTCATTGCCAAGGCTGTCGAGCTGTCTGCGCAGATTGGTGATGTAGGCCTCGAACATGGCGTCAATGTTGGAGCGTGTGGCCGTCTGGTTCTGAAGGAGGCTCCATTTTGTCTCCAGCATCTTGTTTTGCTGCTCCAGGAAACGTACCTACATTGGCAAGATTAGAATAGAGGTTTTGTCTAAATCAAGGCACAAATGACAACCATACTTGGCAGCAAATGCAGCTTCGGAGAGCAACGCCCCCAGACCAATGTTGCAAAGTCATTTTGGAATCATGGTTCTGCGCCAGCTCACAGAAGTGAGACCATATGCCAACATAGTGCTTGTGGTTCATGATCTTCACAAAGGAAAGCACTGTTTTCCTTAAATAACGAGATAGGCACATGTTTTCAGTTTGTAACACTTTTTCCCCCTTGGAAATGATGACGCATATTCCAGTAGAACATCAGGAAGGGTGACTAGACCTGTACCTATCCTGTGGATGGGACTGTCTACATAGTTAATATTCAAGGGACGGCAGGAAGAGACCAGATCTGCTAGAGTCTCTTAAAAGAGTGTGCAAATGGTGGGCGGAGAGCAAATAATTCAGTGATAAAACTTTAACAGCTCAAGGTGAACATTGCACACACAATAAGGTTACAGTAAAGGTATCACTGAGCCAGCTGACATTACTAATCAGGTTTCTTATTCAAAACAGTGTGTTTTAAATAAATAATATAATGCAAAGCAGACTATTATAGTTAAGAGGAAGGGCACAAAGACTTAAAGGCTTTAAAGTGTGGCAGAATATTTCCTCTTCTCGTTGCTTTGAACGCTGTTACGTAACCTATCCAGTGCTATCCAGAACATGACCCCGGTTTTTGAAATTAAATATTAACTATCTAGATATGTGACTATCTTTTCTTCTGATATGGATATTTTTGTTTGGAAATGTAATAATACATAGTTTGTAATAATTTAACCAGGTTAATATGCAGATTACAGGTTTCATGTCCTTCAGCACATCCTTATTTGGGTGTGGACTCTCTACAAGGGTTTCAGAAGAGCTTCAAGGCATCCCATTCAAATGAAAAGCCATCACACTCTGACCATGTACACACCCTTTTCTCCACTTTCCATAAGACTCGTTTCTTTCCCTTTGATGAGAATGTATCCAACCCCATAAATATTTTCTGTGCCACACTAGATAAACTTCTAGAGATGTTTTATGCAAGAACATGCAGTCAGTTTCATCATCTTGTGGCATTTTTTTTGAGTTATTAGTTTGACTCTTCAACCAATAAAACTGCAAAGAAAGAAACTTTAAACCCACCTTATCAATGAAGGAAGCGAAACGGTTGTTGAGGGACTTCATCTGCTCCTTCTCCTGGGTGCGGACAACCTGGATGTTGGGGTCGATCTCCAGGTTCAGAGGTGCCAGGAGGCTCTTGTTGAAAGTGACCGCTTGAATGGGTGCTACGACACCGGTACCCATGCCCATGCCAAGACCATAGGCTGAAGAGCTGCTTAGGAAGCCACCACCTCCCATTCCAGCTCCCATGCCACGGTTGGCACCTCCATAGGAGCTGCGCACACTGTAGCTCTGCCGGCTGACGCTGGGGCCAGAGTAAGACATACTGCTGAAGCTGCGTGGAGCAGATCCAGAGGAAGAGGACTTCACAGTGTAGCTGGTTTTCTTGGTGAACGACATCCTGCTGATGTGTTTTCTGTCTTGTGCTGGTAGAGAATGACCTGGAGCAAGAGGGAGCAGCAGATTAAGCCTTGTCTGCTGTGCTGGAGAAACTCGAGCAGATAGAGAACAGCAGACTCTGCCTCCTACTATATGTGCTGCTGAGTGGGAGGAGCCAAAAGAAGGCTCTGATTGGCCGGTGCTTAGGTGTAGTAGGTGGGTGTGGTTGAAATTCAATGCTCATGTCCCTACATTCCTAGCCTAACCAGTACATGGATGTTTTTGTCATTTATTATGACTAGAAACAAAACAAAACAAAAAAAATATCTGGGAATATTAATGGTTTAAACAATAAAATTGCTTCTGTATTTCCCATTTTCTTTGTATATATTATTTGTTCTGTAAAAGAATGTGTCACTTTGATAAAAGCCAAAATACAGAGTGTGAACACACAATAATATGTCAATAATATTAAACACTAGTACTGAAGTACTCTAATGCAGCACAAGAATCTACAAGCCAATGTTTCACATCGAAACAGGTTGCAACTATGGATTTGCCTATACAAATAAGACATCTGGAAGGCTTTGAATTTCACTTTAAACCTGTGACAGCTGACATGTTTTATCTCTCAGCACTGGAAGCTACACAAAGTGGAGCATGTGAAGTCCCAGCTGTACTTTAGCATTACCAGCACCCAACTCACTTGTGATCTGATATAACGTTTAAATCCACACAAACGTTATATGGTGACCCAAACACTTGAAGTACTGTACATCTATAAATTTTAGCTGAACGTGGTGGAAATTAAGAATGCTACATACTATAATAGATACATCATAGAGGCCACCAACAGTTTCTCAGTTTCTCAATCTACCCCCTAAGGTCCTGAAACCCCCTGGAATCCAGAGACCTCCTAAAGTTAACCAGGTTTATAGTCTTTCTGGGTTTATGGTTAAATAACAAGAGGCCGGGTTTTATTTATTTATTTTTTTTTTACATGGCAATGGTAAGGTAATGAAGGTAATGGTAATGAAGGCTCTTTACAAAGCTTGAGTTTCGAGTTTTGGGAAATCCATAAGATAAGTTTAGGCTTTCTCCATTTTTAGTTTGTTATAAGTGATTTAATAGGTTTAAAATGGCACATTTTAAGATTTGGACTGTATCTTTACATACAGTATATGTGACTTTTTTTCTGTTACGATTCAATCGTTTTAGCCATTGGATATTCCAGATGCTTCTAGATGACCACACCAATGCACTGGAATTCTTGTAAATTCCCTAAGCTTTGCAGTAGCTGCTCAAACAAAAGTATATCTGCCTTGACCTGTTCCTCCAGCACAGTCCTTTCCATTGACCATCACCAGGTGTTTCGATGGTTGGGTCATAAGCTGAGGCTTGTGTTGTTACATTTAAAAGGCCTCATTACTGAAGTCAATAATGTTAGTCAGATAACAACTTAAAGCTCCTGAGCAGTTTCTGCTAAAGTGGGATGACCTGCTGTGGTGCACGTGTCAAATGTTCCTCTCTGGGTGACAAATCTTGGCATCTCAAACAATGTCTGCTGTCTTTCATTATTGGATAATGCTTAATGCAAGAGTGTTTAGAAAAGTTACTGATTTAATTAACAGTATCTTGAGATCCTGTCTGCTTTAATCTTCTTCACTGCTTTCCAGTCATAGAGTCATAATTTCTTTAGGTGCTAGCCTTTCCTAAGAATACAGAATCCCGGCTTTTGTTTTTGAGAGAAACCAGGGAAAACCTCATCAAATTTTCAAGTGGTTTCTAGCACCAGATTTTCAAAGTGACTTATTGAAGTTATTTAAAGAAAGCTCTGCAGGAAGCATTCATGCCACTAAAACTAAGATATTTTGTAAGGTTTGTAAACCAGCGTGCCTATGACTCACACTAGATGAAAATGCACATCAGAATTACAACAATGTCTCTCTCTATTGCAAAATGTGGTACATCTTTTGACTTGGACCCCCCTGAAATGAAATGAAATAAAATACACTTTATTGTCCCCAAAGGGAAATTTGTTTTGGACTCAAGGTGCATTGAACTAATGATGAACTAAGAACACAAAGTGGAGCATAACTAGCAGTTACTAGTGGAATGTTTTCTAACATTCTCTAAATGTAAAAACAGGTGTGTCAGTTCTGTTTTGAACTCTCCCAGGACATTTTGCTGCCATTCCCTGTATCTTATCTCATAATCAAGATGAAAACAAAACCAAGCTCAGAGTTATGAATCTGGAAGTCTCTGCCCAAAAGATTGGTTAATTATATGATTCCTCTTTTTACGCAGGTATGGTAGCGATGTCACCATTTGTGACAGCCAAACAAAAAACCGTCATTTAATGTCACATAGCGAACATGCCAACCCTTCCTCTAAGGCTCTTGTGTACATCTCTATGTGTTTGTGAATAATTATGGGGGTATCTTGCATGTTTTCATGCCGTTTAACAACAAGGGAGTGAACTAGAATTAAAGCTGTTAATTTCATCATGCACATTCTTTCTGCACAGAGTTAAGAGTTATGAATCATGTTGAATTAGGGTTTCATCACAGATTTGCAACCTGATATCCCTGCTGTACTTGACTCTGTATACACATTACAATTTAACTGAATCATATAATTTGAGCTTTGATTGTATCTGATCACATCAAGTGGTCACAAATCACTTCACACACCACCAGAGAACAAGTGTGAACTTTGTGTTCTGAGAATGTGATATTTGATGCTTACAAGGTTCAGATTTCAATGTTGTTTAATACTTTTAGTTTTGCTTCACTGGTAAATTGCTTTGCACATACTTTGATTATCTTTGTGAAATCAGAGACACCCCTCTACACCCAAAACACATACGCATATACGACCTGCTCACTGATCACGCCCTCAAGGTGTGTCACACTAGATTTCATGCTAAATAACTGACCCTGTGTTAAATGTGGTTGACAGGATATGATGCCACACTCTATGGCTTCTGTGTTAATAATTAGAATGAAGCACACAAGAAATAATGTTGCACTCTATAGCCTCTGTATAAGCAGCACAATTGTTTGATAATGCAATGTTGACAATAATAATAATTTAAAAAATGCTTCTTGAGCAGCAAATCAGTATATTAGAATGATTTCTGAAGGATCATGTGACGTAATGATGCTGAGAATTCAGCTTTTTTATTATTATTATAAAATATGTTTACAAAGAAAATAGTTATTTTAAATTGTAGTAATAGTAGTTTTCATTGATACTGATGTGTTAAAGAATATCGCAAGTTATTTTTGCAAATTTGATAAAACATCATCTATTCTTGCCCTCTATATAACATTATCTTGATGACGAATTAGCAATATACCACAGAAAACTAAATATGTGTCTGTCAGGTATTAAATTAAATAAAAAAATTGCAGAAAAGACAAATGACACATCTGTCAGCTGGCCCGAAACACTCTCGCCCGCTTACATGCCTGTGAATCGAAGTAAATGGGTACAAAGTCTCAGTGTGGCCACAGGTTCACTCGACATCGTGAAATGATTTTGGGTAAAAACTTATTCAGGCATATTTTCAGACAACCTCCAATCTCAGTGAGACTAAACAATTACAGCACAAAACATCTGCAGCATTTGTTCAAAAGCTGCAATCTGATAGCAGGACTGAGAAAGAATGGAGCGCAAGATTCCTCAGAGGTGAAATATTCTGTGGCTTTCAGTGGTTGAGTTCAGTGGTGTGTCTGCTCAGTACTTCCCCAATGACCGCCTGACCAGAGGCCACGCCCCTAGTTGTCATGGCAACAGGGTTACCACAGAACACAAAATACTACTGACACACATTCACATGTTTCCTGGCCCCTGCAACACAGTGGTCAGTTGTTGAAAGTTTGATACGTTACCATGGAGACTTTTAGAGACACCTTATGATTAGAAAGCTTATCATCAAGCAAAATATGTGTGGGAAGTGAGCAGTTCGTGCAAGTTTATCACGAGAATACGCTTGCATTACATGCTAAAAAGATACAAGAAAAGGCCATGATAATCACCATGAAATAACAATTCTTATCCTCTAAAAGAAAGTGTTTTTATTTTATTTTTAGTCTTTCTTTCTTTGCCAGTTTGTAAAACTAGACATGCATATTTACATAGTTATATATGTTGAAGTGTGCTGGTAAGAAAACGTTCAACACTCAACTCATAAATCTCGCACCTTGAATGTACTCTGCTATGTCAGATATGGCAAGAAGTTGCACTGAAATGTGCAAACCTTTAGGTAATTATTAATAGTAATTTTTTTTTATTCTTTTATACAGCTCTCTGAAATGCTTGATTCTGATTGGTCAGTCTTGACATTTTGAGGTTATTCCGAATAATGATCACGTCACCTATCCAACTATCCATCCTTACCTCCCTCCCTTTCACGCTCTTTTGCTCTGCACAGGGGGCGTATTACAGACTTTAAAATTTTATCTTGGTTATTTGGTAACCATGGTGATTTCAGTTAGGACCACATTTAGGGTAAAAGCTATAACAGAACAGCATTTCCTAAGTGTGTTATATTATCTTCAATACAGATAGGATGGGTGTGTTACAGAAACCTCCCAACTTGACAAAAAAATCTTAAAAACTGTCTTAACTTTAGGACAACCCCACAGCTGTCTTAACTTTAAAATATTTTGAAAGCTTACGGAAAAACTGCTTATAATGGTGCTGTCCAACAATGGTATTACATTTATTAATAATTGAAAATGAGGAACGGAGATGTTTAATGGTAGAAAGACTCTTGGATGACTCATTTTGATGTTAAAACACTTATAAGTAATTACAGGCTGCCGCACAACATTAGCACAGGAATGCAAACAGCATTACAGAGACCAACAAAAGCATCAGCATCACGTCAGCGTATATTTTTATAGTGCAAGTGACTAATGCCTTACGTTTTTTTTTGCAAAAGGCGATTTTCAAAGTGAAGTAGCTTCTGTGATTTTGTTTACCTCGTCAGCAGCTCACGCAGTGTTGGTTACTTGGTAACAGACCTGAGAGTGGATAGTTGAACTTGATTTCCTAACTAGATATAAGATACGATTTTGTAAGATAGGATAAGAATCCCAAATCAAGTTAAGAATTGCTTCTGTGATACGAATTTCTGAAAAATCCTAACTTAACATATCACATCTTAAGTTAGGACCTAAGATAAGAAACTTTCTATAATACACCCCCAGGTGCCCATTTTATCTCCTTCATCTCTCCCAAGCTTTGAGTGGTACATTGTGATCGTGCGAAGGGTTTAAGAGATTCCTTCCCTTAAGATTGAATTAAGGGCGCTTATGCTTGTTTTGAATGACACATACAGTACAACTGGATAAAAACGTTTGTAGAGACAAACATTGAAGTTGGCTTGAGAAAGCCAGCCAGGAAAGTTTTAAAAGTTTGACGGTTTTCAGTTTAAAATAGTTTAGATTAAAAGATTAAAGTCTGAATGGCAATACAGTTATATAGATAGATAGATAGATAGATAGATTGATAGATTGATTGATTCTAGGGTTGCTATGCCATTTCTAGGGTCCTCAGGGTGGTTACTAGGGTGTTGCTATGTGGTTGCTAGGGTACCCAAAGTGGTTTCTAGGGTGTTGCTATGCAGTTGCTAAGGCAACCGGGGCAGTTGCTAGGGTGTTGCTATGCGGTTGCTAGGGGACCCTGAGTGATTGCTAGGTTACCTGGGCTCATTGATAAGGTGTTACTATGCGGTTTGCTTTGTACCTGGGTGGTTGTTAGGGTGTTGCTATGTGGTACCTAGGGTCATTGCTAAGGTGTTGCTATGCAGTTGCTAGGGTACCCGGGCCAGTTGCTAGGGTATTGCTGTATGGTTGCTAGGGTTCCCAGGGTGGTTGCTAGGGTGTTGCTATGAGGTTGCGAGGGTACCCGGAGCGGTTGCTAGTGTGTTGTTATATGGTTGCTAAGGTACCCAGGGTGGTTGCTAGGGTACCTAGGGTCATTGCTAAGGTGTTGCTATGCAGTTGCTAGGGTACCTGGGCCAGTTGCTAGGGTGTTGCTATGTGGTTGCTAGGGTAGCCGGGCCAGTTGCTAGGGTGTTGCTATGCAGTTGCTAGGGTACCCAGGGTGGTTGCTAGGGTGTTGCTATGATGCAATGAATACCAAGCAAGTGCTTCAGATTAGGCAAAAGCTATGAAACGTAAGATGCAAAGTGCAATAGCGAAATGCATGGTTGGTGTCCACAGTAGTTTCTGTAAAGTTATGGAGGACATGTTAAGGAATAGAATATTACACATTTGTAATCAAGGGTGAACTGATTACTGCAAGACTTCATTTAAATGTGCTAATTTACTTATCTTGCAGATATCAATGACATATTTCCTATGGTTTTATTAAAAAATGAATTTTAATTTAGCCATCTATGAATTGTATTAGTGACAATTAAGAAAAAATATTTACTAAGACATTTTCCCTTTATGTAGCTTCAATGCAGTTACTTAAGCAACTATTTTAGCTGGTGTACTAACTACTTTTTCAAGAGACTAGCTTTGTTATTTATATTACTTAATTATGAGTAGTCTGTATTTTGGCAAGCTACACTGCAACTTTGATACAACTAACTGAAATATGTTTATACAAGGCCATTTTATGCAGTGTTTGGTTGTTGGGTGGAGATTTCTCACTCCTGACAATAGCAGACGTAATATCCTTCCCCTCTAAAATATCCTGCAGTGAATGTGACGGCAAATGCAGCCTCTCTCTGGTTAGGACCTGGATATTTTTGGATTGCATGGGAAATCCATGGAAGAATTTCGACCGTTGCATTATTATTGGAGCCTGTGTGTTCATGAATCAGAGTTTCTACAACTCAGAGCTATTTCTGCAGCCCATGCCTAGTTTGTGTGGGTGTGTCTAGAAAGAAAGAGGGGAAAAAGGTAAAAAAATCAAACAGAGTTGGAAGAGAAAAATCCATCTCTGTGGTATAATTGTTCAAATAAGTCCTCATAACTTAATTTAGTTCCAAACATAGGTTGTGACTTTTGTGAATTGCAGCTTTTTATTTCAGACTTCTTTCTTACAGTTCTGAGAAAAAAAATCTCAGAATTCAGAGATATAAAATCATAATTTTGAGAAAAAGTAGAAAATATAGAAAAGAAGAAAAGTCTAAAATCTGAAATATAATCTCTTTTTATTTTTTTATGTATAAGAGACAAAAAACTGAATCACGAAATGTAAACTTTGAATTCTGAGAAAAAATAATTATGAGATATACTGTAAAGTACAAAGTCCACTTTTTTTCTCAGAACTGTGAGTATATCTCACAATTCTGTGTTTATATCTGAGTTCTGACTTTTTTTTCTCAGAATTGCAAGAAACAAAGTCTGAATTGTGTGTTAAAAAGTCAAATTCAGTAGTGGAAACAGGCTTCCATACAAAATAGTGCAGAATACACCAATGTGCAATGGGACAAATTAACCGAATTGGCTATATTTTTTAAACTACAATTTCCTTCTTGACACTTTTTCAGACTGCAAAAATGTAAGACATTTTTACATAAAATAGGAATGAAAATGCTAAATAATAAAAAAAAAATGAATAACAAAGGCTGGAAATAATAATAATCGGGTCATGTGACAAAAACATATCATATTTTGTTTGAAATGTTTATTGTTCCATATTTTGTTGTTTAAAATGCTATTTTTTATTTTTTGAAAATAGCAAGCAGTATATGGAGTAAACAGTACATTAGTATTGCACAGCTAAAATGCCAGAACCTCCCTCAGCTCACAGTTGGAATGTTTCTCCTGTCATTTTTATCTTTGTCTTGTTCTTCATTCATCTCTGTATATCTCTCTGTCTCCTCCCTATTCACACAATCCACTCACACCTTCTGTAAATGAATCACCTGCTACTAACAGACAGGAATCTCTGGCAAACATCACACAAGTGTTTCCTACTGAGTGTATTCACTGTACCAACGCATCATAAGTTTTCAATTTCATAATTAACATATACACCCCTTTCTAACACTTAAGCAACACTTATCCTTTTACACTTTGATTAAGATCATTTAGATGTAGATTGCTGTTGTTGAGAATGCATATCTGTATTATGCCAGGTTATTTTGGTGGGCTTTCCCCAACCATTATGATTCAAATCAGTGAGCACACATCTGTCTGGCCACTAGTCAAACCTGTTTTGAGGGCGAGTGTAAAGCACTGTGTGTCCACCTCTTCCTGCGGGCTGCACCCTCCTGCTAATCAAACTGATATGCACCTGCATATCAGCTGGGCACATCATAGGTCACACCACACCTTCTGGACAGGTTTCTTAATAAATCAGTGCTAATTGGATTTAGTGACACTGGTCATAACCTGCTGAACCTGAATTCTTATCCTGCTGCTCATCAAGTGCTTTTAGAAAGTGAGTATTAAACTGAATTTCCAAATAATTGGGTTGGAGCTGAAGGAATGTGGGTGGGAGTGTTTTAGCACAGTAAAATCATATGACATCATGATCCACAGTGATTTGAGCCGTACCTCAGAGATGACCTCAGGCCTCATCTCTCCATTAAATATTTGTTTTTCTGCTTGCCAAGTCAAATGAAAGGATTTTTCTAAAGAAGTAACCTAATTCGTATTAATGTTGAAAGGCAGATGTCCTTAGATGTGTTCTCAATTAATAAATAAATATCTGAAAATTACTTAGGAGAGGTGCTCAATAATTTTGAGTAATCAGACCATGACCACACAGAATATGCTCACAAACCAGCAGATTTACGCAATGGATTTATTGGAGAAAAAGAAGAAAAAAAACAACTTTCACTCACAGTTGTGTAACACTCTCATATGATCTTCCCACACATTTTTCAAGACTTTACTAAAGACTTCTACAGAATCCACCCCCTCAAAACAAAACAAAACAAAACCCATTACCAGGTTCTATTTGGGCCAGAATGTTATCTTGAGAATTCAAAAAAAAATAAAAATTATCCAAAATCAGACCAGAAGAAACAAAGGAAAGCAAAGCAAAGCAAAAATAAATAAATAAATAAATAATAATAATAATAATAATAAAAACCCAGATTCTATCCAGGTCTGATTTTTCTCTTGAGAATTCTACAGTTTTTTTAATCTCCAAAACAATTTTGATTCCATTGGTGAAGAACTGCTTAACTTTAACCTACAGTAAATATAATTCCCTTCTCTTCCAGCTCATTTTCTCACACATTTCCAAGACTTTACCAAATAATTCTACAGATTTCTTCCCTAAAATCAGACCAGATGAGGCAACCAAAGCAAAGCAAACAAAAATATAAATCAAAAATCACCCACAGATTCCATTCGGGCCTGGATTTTGTCTTGACACCTTCATGTTGATTTTGAATCCATTGGTGATTATTAATTATTTAACTTTAACTTAAATATCACTCACTTTTTGAGGTAAAACAGCTCCAACAGCAGTCTAATTTAGTCCTGCTGTCATGGAGACCAAGAGACATCTTTATGGCCATGTAAGTTGGAGGAAAAAAAGCTGGGAGAAAATTATAAAACGGCTGGCAAAGTTTTGAACTTTCCTAAGAGCACTCTGACATCCAATGTAACCAAATGGAAAATACATAGCACAGCTCAGACCAGGCCATCCGACTAAATATGCAACTGTTCGAGAAGGGCTCAAATGTAAGAGAAATGATCATAAGGCCAGAAACTGATATGACTGTCCAGATGTCAACAATCTCTTTAGTTCTTGAGCTTTAGCTTCTAGAGTCACAGCTGGGTACAATCATAAGTGTATTGGATTTATTATGATATTGAAGGGAGAAACATTTGGATGTTTAACCGAAACAAAATGAAAAAAAGTAAGGGACTAAATCCTTTCTAAAGGCATTGTAACCTCAGTGTGCTATCCAGAAATACAGATATCCGCTTCTTTGTGTTTTGGTCATATAATTTATCCCACCTGCAGACATCAAACTATGACTGTTATAAAGGAACATATTAAGTAATTTTATGTGTTCCAGTCTTTGTGAATATGCACTTTGAAGCCCTGCAATTGTCTGGTACAAAATCAAAATATCCAGCGGCATTGTGACAGGTTTCCTGTTTCCACTCTAGCCAAACAGGTTACAAGGTGAATTACACGTCTACATGAATTAAAAGATGAACTCTAGTGACACCAGTACAGCTTTCATTTCATGATATATTTATAATTATTCTAATAAGGGTAATGAGTAACTCAAACTAATTCTCAAATTATTCACAGTATCTGTTTCTCTATACTTGTTTGAGCCTTATGCTCTTATCTGAAAAAGTAAAGAGGAACTTTAATTGGCTTTTTATCTAGATTGGACTAATCAGGTACAATTGTTTATAATTACAGTAATTAATCTAATTTAGTAGATGACTGTTTGACCATGTTTTGAACATTTAAGGCTTAAATTTAATACAAATTTGCTTAGTACAGTCTTTGCATGCATATATGATTCATGGCTCTCTCTCTCTCTCTCTCTCTCTCTCTCTCTCTCTCTCTCTCTCTCTCTATATATATATATATATAGTTATTTTACACTAAGCAATTTAGATGCCTTCAAAGCATATGTTCACACCAAAGCTGAATGTGACCCAGATTAGATATTTACCCACACAAACAGTATGGAACACTTGTGATACAGATTTTGGAAGAAAGTGTAGATAGTAAAAATCATATTAATTAATTAATTAATTTTAATTCTGATCTGATCTTTCATATGCCTTTTCCCCCTCCTTTTTCTTTCTTTTCTTTTCCTTTTTTTTTTTTTCTTTTTTTTTTTTTGCAGTGATGCAACAGAATGAATCAGCGTTTAATGCAATGTGGTCATGTGTTTTGAATATGGTTTGAAGGATGGAAACTCTGTTAATCTGTATTAAGAAATTGATTTTTGCAGTTTTACAGAGGCTGTTTACACATGATATTAACATTGTTTTTAGGTGATCCGATAACAAGTACATTACAACAAATGCTAATACTGTATTAGCTCTAAACAAAATCCTGTGAAAAATGTTCTTAACCATTATTTTGATGATAATTATGTTTTAGCTATTGATAATATTGTGTTAGATATGTTCTTAATCATTTTTTTGTTTTCTAATATAAAAAATAAAATATTATGATAAATGCTGATACTGTATTAGCTCTAAACAAAATCCTGTGAAAAATGTTCTTAACCATTATTTTGTTTTCTAATATAAAATTTAAATAAAAAAAAAACTATAGTAGATATATTATTTGAAAAAATATAATATAATTATTTATTGCATGTGATATTATTTATTTATTCATTTAAAGGATGAAAATGTTGATGAAGAATATATATATATATATATATATATATATATATATATATATATATATATATATATATATCATATATATATATATATATATATATATATATAAAATTTCAATGTAGGGTTTGAACCTACAGCGTTCTACTTACCAGCCCACCACACACACCCATGTGATTAAACTTGACAGATTTACTCAGTCAACTGATTTACAATATTTGCTAATATGCTGCTGAGATGAGCACAGACATGCAGCCTGTAAAAGTGTTATTGAAATCTTTATCACTTTGCACAGCCAAACTAAAAGTGTTATTGAAATCTTTATCACTTTGCACAGCCAAACGTGGTTTTGCTTCCACGTTTTACTTGCATATTAACTCTGAGACACTATTATGTGCTCTTGTTATAGTGGGCGGAGAGTGTTTGTCGGTGTATGTGTGTGCCAGGCAGCTCTAAAAGCACACATCCGTATTAGTGTGAGGTCTGTATACACAACTCGCAAGACAAAAACTATGTGTATCTGTGTGAGTGAGTGCACAACTGTTTGCCTGTATGTTGGCACAGTTTTAATACACTAGTGTTAAGTGAGTTGTAGCAGAGCAACTTGTTTGGTAGGACATCAACTGATATGCACTGAAAAGCAGTTTGGCACAGTGTTTTATCCCTCGTAAAAACCATGAGTGAAACATCTGAAGAATTTAAAGCTCACCTTTAAGAAGAAATATAAAAATGCTTGCTGTTTCCTCTCATTGTCTCTGCAGCCTTAGTGTCATCTTACAGTCATTATGCACATGATTAACGGCCGCAACATTTCCTAAGGCTATGTGCTATGCTATATGAGTTCACAAATATAGTCATTTAGTATAACTGTGCACATGGCAAAAACAAAGGAATGCTTGGGGTCATTTCTTACATAATCTAATACATCACTAATGTAGTAATCGTCAGATAGCAAACACCTCAGATGGACTCAGTGAGCTGTAGCTGGAGGATTTTATGACATTTCTGGTGTAGATTAGTAGCTTGTGGTTGGAAGTGAGTCAGTCTTCACCGAAGTGTGCACACATGTGGTTTCCGCACAGCCTATCACATTAGTATCTGCTGCTCTTGCTTCAATTAAATGTTCTCTTTGGGGAATGTAATCCTCACAGTGAATGCAGAACATAGTTGCTTACTTCTTTATGAACAGGAGAGACTGAGGATAAGAGGTTAGTCAACAAAATATTAAATCAGTTGAGCAATGCATCATTTACCATTCTTATTGTAAATGATCCTGCAAAGAACTCATCTTGCAGTGTTCATGCTAAGAACATGAATGAAACCTCAAATCAGGTTGATTATTTGTCGCATCGCATCGCTTTTTAATAAACAAGTAAACCGTGCAATAAATCACTCAGAAGTCCTTAGCAAATACATAACAATATGCAAAACAAAGAAAAAAAAAAAAACTAAGAATACCTTAGCAACTGTGTAGCAACATAAAAAAAAACTACAAACCTGATTCCAAAAAAGTTGGGACACTGTACAAATTGTAAGTAAAAAAGGAATGGAATAATTTACAAATCTCATAAACTTATATTTTATTCACAATAGAATATAGATAACATATCAAATGTTGAAAGTGAGTCATTTTGAAATGTCATGCCAAATATTGGCTCATTTTGGATTTAATGAGAGCTACACATTCCAAAAAAGTTGGGACAGGTAGCAATAAGAGGCTGGAAAAGTAAAATGTACATATAAGGAACAACTGGAGGACCATTTTGCAACTTATTAGGTCAATTGGCAACATGATTGGGTATAAAAAGAGCCTCTCAGAGTGGCAGTGCCTCTCAGAAGTCAAGATGGTCAGAGGATCACCAATTCCCCCAATGCTGCGGCGAAAATAAGTGGAGCAATATCAGAAAGGAGTTCCTCAGAGAAAAGTTGCAAAAAGTTTGAAGTTATCATCATCTACAGTGCATAATATCATCCAAAGATTCAGAGAATCTGGAACAATCTCTGTGCATAAGGGTCAAGGCGGGGAAAACCATACTGGATGCCTGTGATCTTCGGGCCCTTAGATGGCACTGCATCACATACAGGAATGCTACTGTAATGGAAATCACAACATGGGCTCAGGAATACTTCCAGAAAACATTGTCGGTGAACACAATCCACCGTGCCATTCGCCGTTGCCGGCTAAAACTTTATAGGTCAAAAAAGAAGCCATATCTATACATGATCCAGAAGCGCAGGCGTTTTCTCTGGGCCAAGGCTCATTTAAAATGGACTGTGGCAAAGTGGAAAACTGTTCTGTGGTCAGACAAATTAAAATTTGAAGTTCTTTTTGGAAAACTGGGACGCCATGTCATCCGGACTAAAGAGGACAAGGACAACCCAAGTTGTTATCAGCGCTCAGTTCAGAAGCCTGCATCTCTGATGGTATGGGGTTGAATGAGTGCGTGTGGCATGGGCAGCTTACTCATCTGGAAAGGCACCATCAATGCTGAAAGGTATATCCAAGTTCTAGAACAACATATGCTCCCATCCAGACGTCGTCTCTTTCAGTGAAGAACTTGCATTTTCCAACATGACAATGCCAGACCACATACTGCATCAATTACAACATCATCGCTGTGTAGAAGAAGGATCCGGGTACTGAAATGGCCAGCCTGCAGTCCAGATCTTTCACCCATAGAAAACATTTGGCGCATCATAAAGAGGAAGAAGCGACAAAGAAGACCTAAGACCGTTGAGCAACTAGAAGCCTGTATTAGACAAGAATGGGTCAACATTCCTATTCCTAAACTTGAGTAACTTGTCTCCTCAGTCCCCAGACTCAGTCTCACTGTTATAAAAAGAAGAGGGTATGCCACACAGTGGTAAACATGGCCTTGTCCCAACTTTTTTGAGATGTGTTGATGCCATGAAATTTAAAATCAACTTATTTTTCCCTTAAAATGATACATTTTCTCAGTTTAAACATTTGATATGTCATCTATGTTGTATTCTGAATAAAATATTGAAATTTGAAACTTCCACATCATTGCATTCTGTTTCACAATTTGTTCAGTGTCCTAACTTTTTTAGAATCGGGTTTGTAAACAACAACAACAAAAGACTGATTATCTTAGCAACTGCATAGCAATATGACAAACTGTTTAGAACACCTTAGCAACTACACAGTAACATGAAACAACATCTCAGAATACATTAGCAACTGCATAGCAACATTTAGAAAAACACTCCAATTATCTAAGCAACTGCATATCATCATGAAAAAACTACTCAGAACACCAAGCAACTGCATAGCAATGATAAAATACCCTGAACACCTTAGCAACTGCATAACAATATGAAAAAGAAATCACTCAGAATACCTTAGCAATTGATTGGCAACATACATAAAAACACACTGAATATCTTAGCAACTTGAAAAAATGCTCTGAACACCTTAGCATCTACGTAATAACATGAAATACATCTCATAATTCCTAGCAACTGCACAGCAATGTGAAAAACTACTCAGAATATCTAGCAACTGCATAACAATGCTAAAAACACATGGAACACCTCAGCAACTATATAGTAACATGAAATACATCTCAGAATACAATGCTAAAAACTACTCAGAACACCTAGCAACTGCATAGCAACCGTAAAATATCTTGAACACCTTAGCAACTGCATAGCAATGTGCAGGGGAAAAAAACACTCCTAACCACCTAGCAACTGCATAAAAATATAAGAAACAACACACACAGAATACCTAGCAACTGCATAGCAACGTGAAAAACTACTCACAACACCTAGCAACTGCATAGCAACGTGAAAAAACTACTAAGAACACCTAGCAACTGTATAAAAATGCTAAAAACACCCTGTTACTACATAGCAATAACGTGTTTAATTAGGGCTACTATGCTTAGTTAGCAACACTACCCAGCAACACATAGCAACTGCATAGCAACATACAGAAAGAACACCCTGAACACCAATTGCATAGCAATGCCCTGGTAACCATAAACAGCTCTCTACATGGGTAAGCAGTGCTCACTTTTTCTTCATCAAAAGTAAAACTCCAGTTTAAAACTTGCTGTGCTCTTCTCCTTTAAATGTGTACTGGAGCAGCATCAAAATCAACCAAAACTTTCAGTGGGCTGCATGAGTCACCACTTCTGATTATAGTGAACAAAAACAAGCCTTTTGTCTCGGACTCAGAAGGAAATGACAGATTTGGAGACCGCATGTGCATTATTAGTAGCCAGCAGATGTTGGAATGAGTTCCTCTTTTTTTGGTGTTTCCTTAATTTTGGTAACCATGGTGCCCATTTCGCTTGTTCCTGTGGCATGAATCATCTATCTGTCTGTTTTATCATGAGGGGAATTGAGTAGGGTGTGGACTCATCGTGAAAGTTGCACGTTTTGGGGCCTCAGGCTCTTATACAAGTGGATTGGTCCAGAGCCAACTTTACCAAAAAAATAAAACAAAAATTCCCTGATGGTCCAGAGAGAGGAAAACTCTGCCCCTTTCCCACTGTTTTCTTGTGTTAATATTTTCCTCCTGTTTTGAACATTGCCACCAATGTCCCCCCCTCCCCCCCAAAAAAAACCAGTGACAGCGAAGGTCTTTGTGAGCAGGTCTGCACATGATTGGTCAGCTCAGGAAGCGTGTGAAACAGCAGCAGGTATGATGGCATAGGATTGGAATGCTCTGGACAGGGCAAAAGAGTGGAGGAGTGGAGGAGGAAAGAGGAAGGCTTTGGGTGGGAAGCAATGGGTAAATCTAGAAGAAAATGAAGGGGTTTGATAGGAATCATGGGTGCTGGAAAATATACGGCACACCTCAAATGAGTTTAAACAACTTTTCTTTTTTTCTTTTTTTCTTTTTTTTAGAGAGAGAGAGCGAGAGAGAGAGAGAGAGAAGCTTTTGCCTTTGATTTCACCACAGGAACTGAGGTCTGAAAATGATTTTTTTTTTCAGTTCTGCTTCATTGGGCATCCAGTGGGGATCCTATTTAAAGAAACAGTTCACAAAAAAAAAAAAAAAAAAAAAAAAGACAATTCTGTCATTTACTCACCTTCATGTCATTCCAAACCTGTATGGCTTTCTTTCCTTTGTGAAACATGAAATAAGATAGTTTGAAGAATGTTGGTAACCAAGCAGGGTAACACTTTAGTTTAGGGAACAATTCTCACTACTAACCAGCTGCTTATTAGCATGCATATTACTAGCATATTGGCTGTTTATTATTGCTTAAAAAGCACAAATTAATGCCTCATTCGGCATGAACATATTTTAGATCCCTTAATCTGACCCCATATCTAAACTTAGCAACCATCTTACTAATTATTACTAAGCAAATTAAAAGTTTATTGAGACAAAGGTCATAATTAATAGTTAGTTAATAGTGAGAATTGGTCCCCAAACTAAAGTGTGAACCCAAACGGTTTTGGATCCTATTGACTTCCATTGTATTTTTTTGTCCATACAATGAAAGTCAATAGGAACCTGTTATCCTTTAATGTAGTCTCCTACATTCCTTTTCGAGGATGAGTGCATGTCACACAATGTCCTTGTTGGCATCTGCTTAATTTGACTAGCTTTTACCGAGTGACATATTTAGTTTCTGCCAAATACCAGCTGGACGCAAGGCCTTTAATGTCAAAAACAAAAGATATGTTAAGTATGTCCTCCATCCTTTTAAAAAGTTCATAAGCTTATTTTTGTTATCCAAACTATGCATGATTAAATACTTATCTGCAGTTTAATTTTTGCATTTAGCATTGTTTTCTTGATCAGAACAAATCTGTGATCCGTTTTTGGGTTGCGGCCCATCAGTGTAAATCACTGTGCTTAATTAAACAGTAATGTCATCTGTGTTTGGAAAAGAGAAGAGATGGAAACCCTCAAGTTGTATACATTCTAACATATGGAAAAGTTCAAATTAGTGTGCGTTGCATGGTAAGTATTAGTCAAAGTCGAGGGGTGTTTAGTAAATAATCATTGGGTTGCCAAATCCAGATTGTATGTTCCATCTTTTTTTATGCTGCTTAATCACTCTTTCTATTTTTTTTTTTTCATTGATTGCATAACAAGCCTTTTCTTTTCTGATTTGTCACCTAAAATCTTGTCAACCCCCTGATGAAAGGTTATCACAATAATATTATGGCCCCTGGTAACCAGTAATTATTTCCAATACATTGGGTATAAAATAAAATATTATATATAATCACTTTTTTTTTTGCTTTGCAGCCTGAAATGAAGATAGACACAGTTTTTGTTTTATCCAGCTGTATTTACTCAGTGCAACTTATAACATCCATGTAAAAGATATAACACCAACAATGTCAGCCACAAAATACCACCTTCCTAAGAATGACTTGTAAACTCAGTCAGTCAGGTGTAGCATCTTCTCAATGGCACACAAAGCCATTTGACTTTCACCTGTGATCTGCTGTGCTCATTTCAATTAGTTCAGCATGAAAAGAGCTTTCTTGGTGGATTTCAGTCCTTGGTAGTGCAGCTGAAGCAAACAATCATCTATGAGTGACAAGGCACTGTCAAAAGTTCTCCGGGATAAAACTGTGGACAGACACAAGTCAAGAGATGGATCCAAAACAATTCAAAGGCTTTATCTATGCCTAGAAGCACAGTGAAGTCTATTATTAAGAAGTGGAAGGTATTTGGTACAAAACAGACCCTCCCTGGATCAGGACGTCACTCCAAACTGGATGAATGAGCCAGAAAACCAACCAGAGGCCTACAGCAACTCTGAAGCAGATGGAGGAATTTATGACAAAGAGTGGTCATTGTGTGCATGTGACAACAATATCACAAATTATATGGGAGGGTTGCAAGAAAAAAGCCCCTCCTCAAGAAAGGCCACATGCAGTCACGATTGAGCTTTGCCAAAAGACACCTTGAAGATTCTGAGGCAGATGAGACTAAAACTGAATTATTTGGAGGTGGTAATGTCCTGTTATGGGGATGCTTCTCTGCAGCAGAGACTGGAGCACTTGTCAGGATAGAAGGAAAAATGGATGGGGCAAAATACCATACAAATCTTGAGGAAAATCTGCTGCCTTCTGCCAGAAAGTTGTCAATGAGAAGAAGGTTTTGGGGGGTTGATCCTTTTTACAACTCCGTGATTTTGTGTTTTTTATTTCTTTTCTTTTTTTTTACATGTTGGTGTTATAGCTTTCACTTGGGGTTCAACTGAATAAATAGAGCTGGCTAAAACAAAAACTGTGTCCATTTTCATTTCAGGTTGCAAAGCAGCAAAATGTGATTATTTTAAAGGGGTGATTCTTTTCTATACCCACTGTATATATATTATCCCTATTTAACCTTGTATTGGGCATTTGACAGCTTCTAAACCAGCAACCATAAAAGACAAAAGCTAAAAAAAAAAGTATAAAAACGACATTGAAGCCTTCTCTCTATAATAATATAATATAATATAACATATAATATAATAATTCAGCAAGGATGGATTAAATTGATAAATAGTGACAGTAAAAGACATTGTGACAAATTATTTCTATTTCAAATAAATGCTTTCCTTTTGAAACTTAACTAAAAACTATAAAGTATCACAGAGCCCACAAAAAAAAAAAAAAAAAAATTCAAGTAACTGTTTTAAACACTGATATTAAGAATCATCATATTAGAATGATTTCTGAACTGTCATGTGACAATAAAATTCAGCTTTCCATCACAGGAATAAATTATATTTTAAAATATATTTAAATAGAAAACAATTATTTTAAATTTTAATAATATTTCACAATATTGCTGATTTACAGTAACTGTATTTTATCCAATAAATGCAATCTTTGTGAGTATAAGAGTCTAATTTATGTATATATGTATATATGTATATATTAAGTTTCAAATGTGATAATATGCAATTATACACAGCCTACCCCATAGGTACATTTATGCATTTGGCAAATATTTGTAAAAAAATTAATTGGAGGGGAAAAAAACTACAGGCTACAAATACACTGATGACGCTGCACCCACTCTAAATGTCTGGCACATCGTTTACACTTGTAGCTCTGTCATTATTAATGGACCTTCATTATTAATAAAGCTGAATGTACTTGGATCCATGCTGTTGCCACCACACCTTTTACTGACACCTGTGAACTTCATCCAGTGATAACAGCACAATTCTAGCCTCATTTCTATTCATGCCGTGCCAAAACCACAATTCAGACAGCTGTGCCTCTGCTCTAATGATGACCGGACAGACAATGTTGATGAAACACTATTCCTGGCCCAGGTCTCTAATGCTGATAGTATTTACTCTAGTTTTACTCCCGTGGGATCCACCCAAGCAGAGCACACATGACAGTGCATTTGACTCTATGCCCCATGACTCAGAAACCATTTGCGAATTAGCTTCATTTTGTTTACATGAGGCATCTATGAGTAAGAGAAGATAATATTGTCAGGTTAAAGAGGGGTCGAAGGGGAGATTTGACTAAATATGCTGGTGTCCTTGAATCCCCAGCAGGAGACTGTGGGAGAAATGGGACAGAGAAGACACTGGGTTACGCAAGACAGAGTGAAAAAGTGCAAAAGTGTGTGAAAGACCTCTAGTGCATCTGAAAATATGATAAGCGGGAAGAGACATTTCAATCGCAATTTGTTTGTTTTAAGGCCAGGACAGAAAAAAAGACAGAGAAAAGGAGGGCGAGAAAGAGGAATGCAGATGGAAGTGGGTTGTGGCAGCAGGACTCTGTTATTTCCTCCACAGTAAGTGTTCATTGTTCCAATAACAGCTGTCTGGAGTGTTCGGGCCAGCATGGAGGATTGCCTTTCCTGCTGCCCCCTCCCTAACTTTCCCCGGTTGTTTTGGAAACCATACATGGTTTGTTAGGTATGCAGGGGGCATGAGTCCATACTGATGTGACAACAAAGAGGCGACACCATGATGAAAATCATCTCTCTGTGATATTGTGGACAAAAGAAAGGCAGAGGTGAAGGAGGAATGAAGAATATGAAAAAAGTACAAGAAGTCACCAAACCAGTTGCAATTACCTGAAGCTTACCTGCAAACTGTACTTCTGCCCTCTACTGAACTAAATGGGAAGTGTAAACAATTTACAGTAATAATGCATGCGTAAATGAATACCTTGATAAAGATATACAAACAATCAAAACATCAGCAAAACATGTTTAAAATATGTTCTATTCAGTGTATACATACATTATGTTCTAATATATCAATACATACTGATTAGAAGTCTACCAATATTTGGATTTTGCTGATATGTGTTAAAAACAAGGCAAGAAATAGATTATTGCTGATACTAGTAAAATCTATTTATTTAATTGTGTTAAATAATTTCTTTCCTTCCTGTGACAGGGCGGCCCAGAGATAAGCTACAAGAGTTTTTTTTTTTTTTTTTTTTTTTTTACAAGGGAGATAAAATAATTAACACTATATATAGAATAAAGTAAAGTAAACACTGTCAAACTGTAATTCATTTCAAGTAGATCATTAACAACTGCTTGGCATGAATGTGCAGTAATCATTGATTGCAAACTGCTCTGAAACCGAAAGCCTGTAGAATGTGTGCAGTGGTCACATTTAATTCAGTCGCTGCCTATTATATATATAATAATCATATAGGCAGCATCTAGCATGCTACATGTTACTTTTATAACTTTTATCTTTTTTTCACAATGGTAACCCCAAAAATTACACGTAACACTAAGACCTCTTAAAGTTCTCATCTTTCTCAAAATGCATAATACTTTTAATGCAACAAAAATGATTCCCAATGAGTCCCAAGAAAAATGTATTAAGTTAACTTCCATTTGAAAAATACAAGTGGACTGAAGGGAATGAAATTAAGTAAATTAAGTGATTAAAAAACAGTAAAAAGAATTTGAGTTTGAATATGGCAGTTTCTGTGGATCTAGAGGATGGCATCAGGTTGCAGATTGCCTTTTTGGTCCTACAGTAACTGAAACATTTATCTAACATTATAAGGTTTAAAAGTCTCCAAAATACTACTGTTTAATCAATGATGGAAAGACGGAGCAACTAATGACCCTGTTTCTGTTTTATCCACCAATCATCACCTGTTCATAATGCCTGCAGACCAATCAAGTGCTGGTAAACCAGCCTGCAAAATTGTCCTGCACAGGCACAGGAGCTGACATTGGTGATTTCGGAGGGTTGTTTTAGAGGTCACTGAGAATTTTAAGTAGTGTCTCATTTTGTTTACAAATGAAGCAGTTCAACTGAAATGGTGAGCACTCAATCATTGTGAGCACTATAGTCTGCCATTCCCAGAACACTCTAGTGATCTCTGGGTCACTGACTGACTGAGAACTGCCAAAAGCATACAGATTTTGTTTTACTTGGATGAAGTGTGACAAGGATCCTTTGGCCCATGTCATAAAATGTTCATTCACTGGTTTATGTCCATTCCTTGTGCAATAATTAAACTGTCATTTAGAGACCTAAAACAAGAAGGAGGGTTCACAGCACCAACTGTGCATTGTCACACAGAACAGCTTGATTAAATTATAGTCAGTAATGACTTTCACTGTTTAGAGAAAATATACTGCATGCGAAATAGTGTCAACATCGGTTAATAAAAGAATGGTTCAGCAAGTACTGCCAAGAGTGTGTGTCGGTTCAGGAAAATTCCTCTGCACTATCAATCAAAAGAGGGAAGGGAGTAGTGTGACGACTGGGTGAAGGAGGAGCTGGAAACAAGTGCGAGTATAAACAATTTAATGAAAAACCAAACAAAACCAACAAGAGTACAAACAATGCAGGGAAGACGACAATCCAAGATGGTGACGGTGAGTAATCCAGATGGTGATGGTGAGTGGGCAGCAGGAGAGGATGGCACAGGAACTGCGGGGAATCGAGCCGAAGGTAATGTAGTGATGCTTGTGCAGGTGCGAAGAGTGGATGTGGTTCCGGGGGAAGACACGGACATCCAACGCAGAACAACACAGAAGCAAAGAACATTACCAACATGCAACAACGCTCTCACAAACACAAGACATGAGACAAGCCATATATATAGGGAGAGGGTAATGAGTGACAGCTGCTGCTGATGACAATTAACGGAGACGCCCACAAGCTAATCAGTGCAGACGCGAAACACACAGACGTCACCACAAAGTGCAAAACCCAGAGATCACGGTTTACCAACCGTGACAGTACCCCCCCCTCTAAGAACGCCTCCTGGAGTTCCCAGAAGGTCCTACCTGCTGATTGTAATCATCAATAAGGGAGTGATCCAATATGTCCCTAGCAGGTACCCAACTCCTCTCCTCCTGACCGTAACCTTCCCAGTCCACCAAGTACTGGAATCCTCGCCCCCTCCGTCTCGAGTCCAGAATACGATTAACCGAATAGGTCGGTTCCCCATCTACGAGACGCGGTGGCGGGGGAACCGGAGTAGGCGGATTAATACGTGCATAAAACACGGGTTTAATTTTGGACACATGAAAGGCGGGGTGTATCCTCCTGTACGCTGGAGGTAGTTTGAGGCGGACGGTCACCGGACTAATGATCTTGGTGATAGTAAAACGGGCCAATAAATTTGGGAGCTAACTTGTTAGATACGGATCGCAGAGGAATGTTATTGGTAGAAAGCCACACTTTTTGACCCACGACGTAAACGGGAGGCTTTGACCGGTGGCGATCGGCCTTGGCCTTAGTGCGCTCCCTCATCCGGAGCAGAGTCTCGCGGGCTCTGGTCCAGGTGCGGTGGCACCTCTGGACAAACTCGTGAGCGGAGGGGACCGCGACTTCAGATTCCAGACTGGGAAAAAACTGGTGGCTGGTAACCTAAACTGCATTGGAACGGAGAGAAAGGCCCGTGGCTGACACTGGTAACGAATTGTGAGCGTACTCCACCATAGAGAGTTGTTGACTCCAGGAAGAAGGATTCTTGGAGACCAAACATCGCAATGTCCTCTCTAAATCTTGGTTGGCTCGCTCAGACTGTCCGTTACTTTGGGGATGATAACCCGAAGACAAGCTAACTGACGCTCCTAGCAATTTACAAAACTCTTTCCAAAATTTGGATATAAATTGAGATCCCCTGTCAGAAACCACGTCTACCGGGAGGCCATGAAGCCGAAAGACGTGATCTAGGGACAGTGACCGCTGTCTCCTTGGCTGTCGGTAATTTGGGCAAGGGAATGAAATCTGCCGCCTTCGAGAACCGGTCCACTACGGTCAAAACGACCTTCGACTCGACCTCCCATACGAGTGCTGAGACCACTACTTTCTCAGGTAAAATACACTCAGGAGTCACCGGGCGGGCGGAGGGATCAAAAAGACGTGATAAAGAATCGGGTTTGACATTTTTGGAACCCGGGCGGTACGATAAGGTAAAATCAAAGCGACCGAAAAAAAGTGCCCACCGAGCCTGCCTGGAATTGAGTCTTTTGGCAGTTTTAATGTATTCTAAGTTCTTATGATCGGTCCAAACCATGAAAGGTACCCCTGAGCCTTCCAGCCAGTGACGCCACTCCTCTAAAGCTAATTTGACGACCAACAACTCTCTGTTACCAATGTCATAATTGCGTTCTGCAGGAGATAAACGATGGGAAAAAAAACACGCAAGGATGTACCTTATCATCCGAGGCAGCACATTGGGACAACACTGCTCCTACCCCCACCTCTGATGCGTCGACCTCCACCACGAACTGCCGTGTCGGGTCAGGGGCCACAAGGATGGGAGCCGAAACAAAGCAGCTCTTGAGGTTAGTGAACGCAGCCTCAGCTGTGTCCGACCACCTGAACGGAGTACTGGGAGAGGTCAAGGCCGTCAGAGGTGAGGCTAGTTGGCTGAAATTGCGAATAAAACGGCGATAGAAATTGGCGAACCCCAGAAACCGCTGTAGGGCCTTACAGGAATCTGGAGATGGCCAATCTATCACAGCCTTAACCTTGTCAGGGTCCATACGTATTCCCTCGGACGAGACGATATACCCTAGGAAGGGAACAGACTGTGCATGGAATACGCATTTCTCCGCCTTGACAAAAAGACCATTCTCAAGTAACCTCTGGAGCACTTGTCTGACGTGTTGAACGTGTTGCTGGAGAGATGAAGAAAAAATCAGTATGTCATCCAGGTAAACATATATAAACTGATCTACCATATCTCTCAACACATCATTAACGAGTGCTTGGAAAACCCCGGGCGAGTTGGAGAGCCCGAACGGCATCACCAAGTGTTCAAAGTGCCCTCTAGGGGTATTAAAGGCGGTTTTCCATTCATCCCTCCTTCCTGATGCGGACCAAATGATAAGCATTACGTAAATCCAATTTTGTGAATACGGATGCTCCCTGTAACCTCTCAAAAGCTGAAGACATGAGTGGTAAAGGATAGGTGTTCTTTATCGTAATGTTGTTCAGCTCTCGGTAGTCAATACAAGGTCGCAGAGAACCATCCTTCTTACCCACAAAAAAGAATCCCGCCCCCGCTGGAGAAGAGGAAGGGCGGATGAACCCAGAGGCCAAGGAATCAGAAATGTATTTCTCCATGGCCTCCCTCTCTGGAATAGAAAGAGAGTATAACTTGCCTTTAAGCGGAGACTTCTCTGGCACTAAGTCTATGGCACAGTCGTAGGGACGATGCGGAGGAAGAGAAGCAGCACGGGACTTACTGAACACTTCCTTCAGGTCCAGGTACTCTTCGGGCACGTTTGATAATACCATGTTTTCTTTCTGAAAAACAGAGACAGGGACAACAGGACAAGCAGAAACCAGACAAGACTCATGACAACTTTCACTCCACAATGTGACAGTGTTGGAACCCCAATCAACTCGTGGATTATGATTATGTTTTATTAACCAGGGGTGACCTAAGACAATGGGAGCTATGGGGGAGTCCATGAGGAAAAAGGATATGGTTTCGCAATGATTGCCTGAGGTGAGCAGAGTGATGGGTTCAGTGTAGTGGGTGACATGAGGCAGTTCCTGGCCGTTGAGTGCGTTGACCTGGATGGGAAGAGACACAGGACGGACAGGAATCTTCAGGTGATGTGCAAGGAGTGAATCGATGAAATTACCTTCGGCCCCGGAGTCCAGAAGGGTGTGACAGTCATGTGTGTGATTCTCCCACCGCAGTTTCACCGGAAGGAGAGTCGAGGATGTTGTTGAGGACTTCCCAGCGGAGATCCCACCCGATAGTAGCCTCATCCTTACTACCGGGCTGGCTCTTTTACCGGGCAGGAATAGATGGTATGTCCTGAGCCTCCACAGTATAAGCACAGTCCTTGGGACCTCCGCCGCTCTCTCTCCCTCCGGGACAGCCGAGCTCTACCCACCTGCATGGGTTCGTGGTCGTCGACGGAACCGACCGCGTTCTCGCGACTCGAGCGGCCCCTCTCCGGAGAGATGGAATGGCGTGTAGGACTGGTCTGTTGACCCAGACGATTTTTCCGGGCATCAACTCGTAGAGCTAGGTCGATGAGACCGTTGAGTGTGGGGGGCAGCTCGAGGAGGTAGATTTCCTTTTGAACACGGTCGGCCAGCCCATGCAGGAATCGATCCCACTGCGCTGCCTCGTTCCACTGGCACGCAGCCGCCAGGGTGCGGAACTGGATGGAGTAATCCGTGACAGAGGAGGTCCCTTGATGTAGGTCTGAGAGCTGGTGGCCGGCTACCCTGCCGACCACGGCTCGATCGAAGACCCTCCTCATCTCCTCCGAGAGGGTGTGGAACGAGGCACAACACGGATGTTGGTTCTCCCACACCGCCGTCCCCCATAAGGCAGCCTTGCCGGAAAGTAGAGTCAGAGTGAACGCAACCTTCAATTCCTCGGTGGCGAAGGTGCGGGGCTGTAAGGCAAAGTGCATGGAACACTTATTAAGGAAAGTTCTGCAGAAAGTTGGCTCACCGGAGTAGTTCTCTGGCACCGGAAGTCGCGGCTCTGGCCGGAAGTGATCCTGGGGAATTTCCCGGGGGACGGGCGGCGCAGGCGGTGCGATGGGCGCAGTGGGAGAGGTGAGCTGGTGGATCTGCTGGGTGAGCTTGGACACCTGTGCCACCAGCGCTTGGATAGCGCGTCCGGTGTTCGTGATGCTCTCCTGCTGCTGATCCATACGGTTGGCGCTGTGGTGAATAAAGTCCGTTAAAGAGATGGTGCTCGCTGCTTCCATTTTAATGGTGAGAGCGTTCTGTGACGACTGGGTGAAGGAGGAGCTGGAAACAAGTGCGAGTATAAACAATTTAATGAAAAACCAAACAAAACCAACAAGAGTACAAACAATGCAGGGAAGACGACAATCTAAGATGGTGACGGTGAGTAATCCAGATGGTGATGGTGAGTGGGCAGCAGGAGAGGATGGCACAGGAACTGCGGGGAATCGAGCCGAAGGTAAGGTAGTGATGCTTGTGCAGGTGCGAAGAGTGGATGAGGTTCCGGGGGAAGACACGGACATCCAACGCAGAGCAACACAGAAGCAAAGAAGCAAAGAACATTACCAACATGCAACAACGCTCTCACAAACACAAGATGTGAGACAAGCCATATATATAGGGATAGGGTAATGAGTGACAGCTGCTGCTGATGACAATTAACGGAGACGCCCACAAGCTAATCAGTGCAGACGCGAAACACACAGACTTCACCACAAAGTGCAAAACCCAGAGATCACGGTTTACCAACCGTGACAAGTAGACTAAACTGATTTATAAAGAAGATAAAAAATAAAATAAAAATTAAATTATAATAAAATAACAAAAAATAAAATGAAGGAAGGAAGGGGAGAAATGTTGATATTATATTATATTATATTATATTATATTATATTATATTATATTATATTATATTATATTATATTATATTATATTATATTATAAAAACCATTCAGTTATATAATTAACATAATATAATAATAATTTTTGCATTCATTTTATAAAATGATATAAATTTTTATATTTTGACAATAACATTTAAGCATAATTCTATATTCTAAATAATTAGACAAAACTTAAAACTTATATATATATATATATATATATATATGTAATGGAACAATTCTGTTGATGTTAAAAAGTAATTCATGGAACCATAGATGGCAATAACATTTATTTTAGTAGTATTATGGCTGCCAAATTTACAATGAATTTTCCTGAAAGGTATATTGCTTAGCCATAGTTTATTTGGATGTTTGATTGTTTGGACATGTGTTGAGAAGGACATTAGAGACTGGACCCTCTAGGAGCTTTAATTGAATACTCCTGTTTTATTTTATTTTATTTCTCAGGCCACACAGCTGCCAAGTTATGTAAGAAGAACCCCATGATCTGACATCCTTCTGTCAACAGAAAAATGAAATACTCAAATAAATGCACCCAGCAGGAATGACCAAATGTGAACAAGATAGGGAAATAGACCCAGAAGGGGTTTATGGGCAGGAGTGCGGTTTAAAGCCTGTTAGTTTTAGCATAAGCTTGGGTAAGAATCTCATATCTCATAATTCTCTCATATTACATTAGCTTGCACACATTCAGGCACATTCCAGGGGTGAATAAAGTGACATAAAGAGAGAGTGGAAAGGATTTGAGAGAACGAGTGGGAGGCTTTGGGTTCTCTGTTCTAACACAATCCAGCCCTGTTGCTTGTCAGGAGCTGCCTCTCCCAGGTCAGAGGTCACCGCTGCTGAGAAAGCAAGTCTGGAAGTCTTGGTTGTGTCTTTGATCACTTCTGATGCAGACCGAACACTCACCTCCTCAAACAACCTAACAAAACACTGATAACAAAACCTGAACAAACATGTTTGAAATAACAACAGCTGGATTTACACAAAAACATTCCCATGTTTAAATTTTGTTGGGGCTAATGTTGCCAAAGTCGACAATCAAGCTTGATCTCATACACAGACGATGTTAAAGACCCTGTGAAATCACATTTGGAGCTTTGTGGCTTTTGGCCAATGTCTGTTAACTCATCTAAACAGCGTAATCAGTAGTAGAACAGTGGAGATTTCTGTTAACCTTGCAGTTTCACCCCAACATAGCGATCACGACTCACACGGCACAGCGGTCTTTGTGGTGTCACGAGGTCAAATTCCTGAGGAACTCCTCCGTGAAACCACTTGGATGAGTAGCAAAAAGTGTAATGAATGGAAAATAAGTCAATGTGCTCCAAAACAAATGCTAAAGAGACAGATATACCTTTCAGAAGTGTCTTTATGTATTATAATGTATTACAATATTAAACTGCACAGACTTCAAAGTGTTCATTCACTTTGGGTGGACGGATTGATCCTCATATGCAAATATTGATCCTAAGTGTTTTAATACTGGTCATTTTATATATATATATATATATATATATATATATATATATATATATATATATATATATATATATATATATATATATATATATATATATATATATCTTAAATTCCATAATTTAGCATCTATTAATTTGTTTAATTTATTTAAAAGTGCAACAAACCGATAAATATTAAACAAATGAATCATATTAGTCTATTAACACCAACTTTTATCTCATAAGCTTTCTTTTAAGCATTATTATATGCAGTACTGGCATTGATAGATTTTTATATCTGATCAAAAAGAAAAGAAAGGCATTGCCCCTCCCTATCACTGGCCCCAGAGCCCTCAAGACTCAGTCTGGATTGTCTTTTGCTGAGGTGGAACTTCCTGTAGAGCAGGACAAAAACATGAGCAGGAACCCAATTTCAGAGGTTACCCCCTGTCTTCCTGTATTTGTGGAAAAGTCAACAAGCACATACACACATAGAGAACCAGGAGCAGACTGAAACCTTGGCCTTGAATAGGAAAACAGTGATTGAGTGAATGAAAAAATACAATACAACTACTACAGCCTGGAGCCTAATACTACATCCTCAGCCACACACACATTGATCAAAAGTGCTCTGCCATGAGTCATGTGCAGTTTTCAGCTCATTCCTGACAACTAATACTTGAGACATACTCTGCTGATACATGGCCTTCACACTGTCCATCCACTTTCATACTGCTGTGCCACTCTCCACAAACATATGAGGTATTTCCCTAACCAGAGAAAGAGCCATGAGCAATGGAGGGAGAAGAGCGAGGTCAGGGGGTTGCCAGATCAAAGTAAAATCCCCACAATGGCTGGTTTCAAATGGTCTTCATGTTGCTTCTCTATTTGTTCTTGAGAGAGCATTTGAGGCTGGGCATTGTTTCGATGTTTCTCACAAGGACACAATCTAAAAGCACTATTGTGAGACAATTACTTAACTAAAACTATTAAAAATAGCTTGTAGCACTTACGATAAGGTCTCCATTAGTTGATGCACTTTCTAGCATGAACTAACAATGAGCAATATGTTTTTACAATATTTATTAATCATTGTTAATGTTTGTTTATGAAAAATACACTTGTTCATGGCCATATTATGCCACTGACTAATATTACCAGATATAACTTTTGATTTTAAAAATGTATTATTATATTCAGAAATTAACAGAAATTACATAAAATGTAGCAGGAACATTTCAGAAGTGGTAAAAGCAGCACAATGTGTGCTTGTTGTCACTGTCTGGGACCAAACGATGAATCATTCCAGCAAAATGAGAAAGGAGGCCATGTTCCTCCGGAGTCCCTCATGCCCTGCTGCTGTGAAACATCATTATGCAGTGGTCTCTCCAAGAATGCTGTCTAATAAGACTGTGGGGTCCCGGCCAGATGAATGCAACACTGAATCATCTGACATGATTTTTATGACCTTATAATAAGGGAAGAATCCAGACATGGTGAAGATACCACTGTTCGCCTAAATGTCACAGCCGTGCACGAAAAGTCCTTCCTAGTGTGCTTATAATTCATCATTCAACACAAAGGCTGAAAATGTTCTCTCACTCATAAGTCCACACTTCTTTCCATTCCTCCACACACACATAGTCTTCCCGTATTCCCTAATTTAAGAGCTACTGAGTGTGAGTGAGCTGCTGTGGGCCTTTGAGACGAACACAGTGTTCTTTTCATTCAGTGAGTGTTTCCACTGTATCACACCTCCCTTCATCTGTTCGGCCTATTGTACAAGCTCGGTCTCAGTACGCTGGACATTATAAATGAGCCAGCACCTCTGCGCTGCTGTTCTATGAGAAGTGCAGCTGTAGGGGCGACACCGTTGTGAAATGTGGTGTGTAAAATCCACAAGAACAAACCAAGAGTTCTTGAAGCTGTATGAAGGGGAAAGTTGTTTCCTGCTGTCCTGGGAATGTATTATTGGAGCTTGTTTTACGTAAGAGGGGGAATTCTTCACACTAATTGCTTTTCCATGCCTGAATTTGCACTTTGAACAAATTGCAGTGTTAAAGTCAATGGATGATTTCCGCTTGGTGGGTGATGAAAAAACCCCTACAGACTTATGCTGAAGGGGATTTCTGATGCATATCTATGGACTAGAATATCACAAAGACTTTGGATTGGGATCTTTGAACTTCAGCCAGTAAACAACCACCTAGAACATCCTAGCAACCATGGCCATAACCAGGCTTTGAAAATTTGTGAGCTCCCTGGGGGGGATAATTGTGCTATAAAACCCCCTACAAATACAACTCATTATATACACTATAAACACTTTAAAAGAGAGACATGCAGATGTTTGTGAAAGATGCTTTCTCTGTTTTGGAGGGATGATCATTTTTAAATCATACCCTATTTATTGCATCAACATTTGGTGGGGTGGTGGTGGTTGTGGGGGGGGGGGATTAGGTTTTGTATACACACATACACACACACATGACTAAACTATTTATTGTGCATACTGACAAACAGATCATCTTTTTTATATGTGAAAATGGGAATGTGCATGTGTTTTTTGGCATGTTATCTAATGTGCTCCAAGTTCAAAGGGATTTTATATGAGACAAAGGATTTTTAGCCACATACAAAGCATTTCCCCTCCCTCTCCTCCTCCCAAATTTGATCCTACTGAGAAGCAGAACAAAGAGTCAGTGGAATGTGCTTTGCAGGAATCGTTGCATCTTAGTCACACTATCAGACATCCAGTAAGTGCCCCCACCCTTTTTACTCCACCTTTCCCACCACCTCCCCTTCTTTTAATCTGTCTGCGCCCCCCATCTCTGACTGACTGCTGTCTGTTCTGCTGTGCTGTGTCAGATCTGAGGAATGTGTCAGACACCTGCTATGTGTTTTATCAGGTGCTGTCTCATCTGGGACATTCCGTGCACCTCAGTCTTGCGGTTTTTGTCCACGCCTGAATTTGTACGAAATAAAACCAGAGCAGGTCTCCAGCCCTAGTGACACCAAACTGCATGTGACATTTGTATTTTGGCACAAGGAAATATTTCATGCTTCAGGTTGCAAGATTGTTGCAGAACAAAACATCGTAATGGTACTTACCATGATTAAAATCATAGGAAAGTAGATAAAATCAAATAAAATGAAATAAAAAATATATAGGCAGACAAAATTGTTTTAAAAATAAGATGTGCCACACCTACCGGATTCAGCCTGACTCACTGTGTGACACTTGATGACTATGTCAATGTTTCAGGCAAACAATTTTTTTTTTTTTTTTTAAGTGCTGATAAGCCCGATAAACTATTTGGTTTCGCACATCTGCCTAGACAGGAAGAAATTATCTGATTTTAAGGTTAAATTATCCTGTTTTTTCAAACAACCAGCCTGGATGATGGCTCATATTGCTCATAAATGGTTATGACTATGGCTGGAGTTTTTTTTATGCACTGCTGCAAACAGAAATGTATGAAAGCCAGCATTGAGCCCAGCAGAGGCTTTGAGGACTGAACTGTCTCTGACCATCGTATGACTTATGAACCTAGTCTAAACCTTATGTCATCAAACCAAACATTATGTGCTGAACATGCAACTCCTTTGCTCTGGATAACAGCTTCCTTTAATCTAACCACTGCAAGGTCTTTCACATAATTTTGGAGCTGGAAGCTGAGAAAACATCTCACAAATTTTATAAACAACTACAAAAGTCTTTATTAAATCAACTAATTTGACGACAAACTTCTGGACCAAAATGAACAAAATGTTTATACGCATGTTTATCCAATCCGTGCATGACACTCAATCCCAGTTTTATCATTGCTCAGGTGACCCCTCAAATTATGAAGTCTTTCAACATTTAATATAACAGATTTATGAACTGGGAGAGGGTGCCTCCGTGTTTGTTTTTGCAAATGTTCTTTTTGTGAGGACACACCTCAAATATGTCCCAAATGAGTTATTTCTGGACCACCCACTTGTTTTGCCATGCCTCCATCATAGCTTTACAGCAATAATTTTACAATCCTCCACAAGGGTGGAGGATCTGGCAACCCACAGCACTGATTATATTGTTTAGGAAAAATGATTAAAATCTTTTGGAATGATCACACACACTCTGAATAGGAAAGAGAGCAACAATGGCATATAAAATGATTTAAATTCATTTAATGGTTGTACGTTATTAAATATTTGTAACATACAATAAGGTTCCATTTGTTAAGATTAGTTAAATACATTAGTTAACATGAACTACCAATGAAATATGCTTCTAAATCATTTATTATTCTTAGATAATGTTAATTTCTACATTCACCATTATTCATTATTGAATGGACCAGAGCTATCATGAAACTAACAATGAACAGTTTTTAAAACTAACGTTAAAAAAATATATATTTATAAATACTCATTAATGTAGGTTAATGCATTAATTATCATTAACTATCGGGAGCTTGATGTAAAATACCTAAATATTTCAAAGAAGTTACAAATTAAAGACACTACAGTATGATTAGATTTATGAATAATTCCATTAGAGTACCATACAAGAAGAGCCTGAATGTAAGTATTCAGAAAATAAATAAAGAAATAAATAAATAAAACTAAATACCTTCATAAAATAGTTCTACTTCATTCATTATTGAGTTTATGGCCTCTTTAAAAACTGATATAGCAAAAAGAATAATTTTCTTTATCAGTAAATAGACAATAGCAAACTGAGAGCCTGTGATTGTGAAATGGGCTAAACAACATCGATCTACATTCTTTCACATCAAATTCCTCTTGTGCCCTTCCAGCCTCAAACAAACACATTCTGACACAATGGATAAGGTAGGATCGCCACAGAACACATACACAGCCAGATACTCTCACATACTATAGCTTTGCTTTACTCAGACTTGCCTGGGACAGTTCAAGGGTCATTTGAGGCATTTGAGGCAGTTTTAGAGCTGTTTATGAGATCCCAAAGTTTCCACAGAATTAATTTATGTGAAAATGCCTTTCAAAAAACAAAAGGTCTGTTTGTCCTATATTTGAAAATGCACATCAAAGCCCTCATACCACTCTGACATATTTTTGAGCAGTTTAAATCTCTTGTGTTTTTCCAAAGTTATTTGGTAGTTTTTCTTTCGGTTGAAATAAACTAAAATAAACAACCTACAAATCCTTTAGGAATGTGGGCACAGTATCAGCTTTCTCATCTGAAACTCATCTTTGTGAAACTTATTTTAAACAGGTATGGGTCTAATCCAGTGTGCGAATGGTTTTAAAACTAAAGGGGGGTCCAGATAGGTTTCAGTGATTAGCTCATTTCTTTGTCCATACATATGTGTGTACTCAGGAACCAGACTAATTGTTCCTTTGTTCACACATCCTTTTACTGGCATGGCAGTCAGGAAAATCCTTTAGGTGATCAGATATCAAAACTAGAATATCTTGATAGGCTAAACCTATTTTTGCCAGTTTTTCCAGTGCACTGGTTAAGAGAGAAAGATGAGAAAGATAGGAAAGATTGACTGCCGAAACACGAAAAACTTTCTCCATTTACAGCATGTGCTGCAAAAAAAGAAAAAAGAAAAAGGAGTTGACAAATTGCAAAATATAACGATTTCTCAATATGAGTCTCTAAGAGGTTTGGATTCTCTGGAGGCAAGTTACTCAATAGAGCTTGTAAATTTCATCCTGAGTAATATTCATGTAGAACTATAACTTAAAATACATTTTAGTATAGTATACTTAACTTATAAAACTTTTTATAAATGAGTATATTTATAAATTCAACCTAAATTAATAAAAGTTTTGAAGTATTGTTCTTTGTTATTTCACGTTAGCTATAGGATTTACTCATGCTGATGTATAAGAACTTATTATAATGTTAATATTGTAATCTTATTTGTTTAGCATATCTGTATCAGAGATGTTCCATGTTCAGATTACATCATATTTTGTTAATAATAGGACTGTATGTTCTTTTGATTGAAAAAAAAACTCTCAAAAAGATCCAAATGTGAAGAACATTTCACTCTAATTCCAGAGAGGTAGAATGGAGCCACTTGTAATAACAAACTTCTTAAAGGAATCCAGTCACAGAACCCACAGAACCACACTCTAGACATGGAGGAATGTGATTGGCTGAAGGGAGGGGCTTTTGGGGGCAGGACTTCAAGAAGCAGTTTGTTCATAAAGCCTGAGAGCGTCCCTCATGCCCTGTACACTCTGACTGTGTTACTGAACTCTACATCTCTCCAGGCTTTCAATCACTCATCTGTTCATTCACTTCAGCGACCATGAGTTTGAGAACAAGCTACAGCGTGCGCTCCTCCCAGGTGCCGGTGTCCCAGATGTCCCAGATGTCCCAGATGTCAATCAAGCGTACCTCCAATGTGCCGACTTACCGGGCTGCGAGCATCTACGGCGGCGCCGGAGGTCAAGGAACCCGAATCTCCTCTGCCTCCTACTCAGGTGTCCGCAGTGGTGTGGGATTTCCCTCAATGTCCAGCTCCATCCAAATGAGTGCCACTGGAGCCACAGGTGAGATCATGGGCAATGAGAAGATGGCCATGCAGAACTTGAATGACCGTCTGGCATCCTACCTGGACAAAGTGAGGACCCTGGAGCAGGCCAACAGCAAGCTGGAGCTGAAGATCCGTGAGGCCCTGGAGAAGAAAGGTCCTGATGTCCACGACTGCAGCCGCTTCCATCCCATCGTTGACGATCTGCGCAAGAAGGTGAGTCTGAATGAGTTTGAATAGGAGAAAGGTAGAGAAAATTTATGGCATCTATAAAGAACTTAATGTGACAGTCTAATTGTGCTGCTTTGTGTTTATTAACAGTCTAGTGGACATTTATTGGGTTTCAGAACAGAAACTAACAAAACAGAGGCATTCCTTTGTAATTTAAAGCTTAAAAGAGCTGAATGAGAGTTTACTGATGGCCAGCACTGATAGGCAGAGATCCAAAAAAATAAACCATGGGTGAAAGCAAAAACAGGGGGAAGGCATGGGGGAGGGAGGCTCAGCCTTTGCGGGACGACAGTGGTAGCTTACAGACGGTATTCCGGTGAATAAGCATTTCCATCCTGTATTTATTCTTGTCCTGTTACACATCCAGATGCCTGATTATTCCCTGTGGATGGAAACTCTGGGGTCTGAGATGTTTTGCATCTCTCTGTGTCATAATGGAAATGGAAAAGTCGAGAGAGTTCAGACAGTGCAAAATGTGACCAGCTGTGAGACTTTTGCAGAGATATTCCTAGCAAAGTTAGCTTCATTCATAGTTGCATGTATATAGTCCTATTCTACATTTTCTGGAAAAGAAGTTCATAATCAGATGCTGTTAATGATAAAACACTGATTAGAGTCAATTTCACACCAACTGTATCTTGAAGCTGAACTTTATTGCTATAACCAGATAGTGTTATCAGAATGATAGATTTTAATTTCATCAGTGACTGTGCCGTAAAGTGACAGGTAGATTAAATTAAAAGAATTAAAGTCCTATTCATCAGGGTTTCTTACAGTCACAAAAGTAAATGGGATTAGCCTGATGAAAAGAGCACTGGAAGGAATATTTCAGTTTAAAAGCTCAGTGAAGTATGCAATATACATAATAAAATATAACTTATTTCAATTAAAACATAAAACACATTTAAGTAGGACTATTGATAGTATAGCCAACACCCATTAGCATATGGAAAATATGTTAAACAGTTAAACTGTTAAAGTATTATATGTCTCCACCCTTTTCCATGATGCCAGGAAATGCTGGCTTGCAAACATGGAAAGCATTTACAAAACAAAGCACTTTAGGATAAAAAAAAAAAAAAAAAAAAAGGAAATCCAACTTAACCCCTGCTCTTCCTGCTATACAACTTAATTTAAAACCGTCAAACAGACACCAGCTGCTTTTCCAATATTGCTGTTGGTTAATGATTATCTAACAAACTGTGAAATGAACTTTGTCCTCCAGTAACTCTTATCTAAGCAAACTAAGACATTAAAGCAGATGTTACTGCAGCTTGGTATACAGTGACCATGTGATTTACACATTATACATCACATTAAAACATTTGTAAAACAGTTAAGGTTAGGCGAGTTTTTTTGTGTCATAACCGCACATTGCATTGTTCAGTGCTGGTTTCTTGACTGATTCAATTAAATCATTTCTGTTTTGGTTTTAGATCTTTGATGCCACCGCAAACAATGCCCGTCTAGTGCTCCAGATTGATAATGCCCGCCTGGCAGCTGATGACTTCAGAGTCAAGTGAGTTAACCAAACTGTGAAACATAACGCATATTTTGACCTCATGGGAACTTTCCTAGTTTTCTAGAAGAGCAAACCATTGACCTTTGTTGTGCCTGCAGGTATGAATCTGAGTTGTCCATCCGCCAAGGTGTGGAGGCTGACATTGCTGGCCTGAGAAAGGTCATTGATGACACCAACCTAAACCGCATGAACCTTGAAAGCGAGATTGAGGCCCTTAAGGAAGAGCTCATCTTCCTTAAGAAGAACCATGACAATGTGAGTGCACACCTGGCACATTTGGACATTAGCACATATGGAAACATTTTTCTACCTCATAATTCATTATGGGTGTTGCTTTAAGATTTTATGGTCTCTCCACCCAACAGGAGGTAATGGAGCTTCGTAACCAGATCTCCCAGTCAGGAGTGCAGGTGGATGTTGATGCCCCTAAAGGACATGATCTGGCCCTGATCATGGAGGAGATAAGATCCAAGTACGAGAAGATGGCTCTGAAGAACCAGGAGGAGCTGAAGTCCTGGCACGAATCTCAGGTATATTCCAAAAGACAATTATTTTCTCGAAATCAAGTCTTGTTAAACAATGCTGCACGTCGATACCACTGTTTTGCGACTAAAGTGAAATTTTATGCTCTCTCCAGATCACAGAGATTCAGGTTCAAGTCACACAGAACACAGAGGCGCTCCAGGGTGCACGTACAGAAGTCAACGAACTTCGCAGACAAATTCAGACATTGGAGATCGAGCTGGAGTCACAGAAGAACATGGTGAGTTTGTTCACTTGTAGCCATTGTAGAAGCTGCAGTTTCCAACTGGTCTTTCCAATCCTTTTTATTAAATTAGCTGTATTCAAGTATCATGTCTTGAATTTGTCTCAAGGCTTGTTCTCAATGAAGTCTGCTCAAACTCTTGGGTTCTCTTTGTTTGATTCTCCAGAAAGGATCACTGGAGGCCACTCTGAGAGACACAGAAATGCGCTACAACATGGAGATTGAGAGTCTCAATGCTGTCACTATGCAACTGGAGGCTGAACTCACACAACTGCGCAACAATATCCAGCAACAGACGCATGAGTATGAGTCTCTGCTGAACATCAAGATGAAGCTGGAGGCAGAAATTGCCACCTACAGGAGGCTTCTGGACGGCGGGGACTTCAAGTAAGTTTTTTTCTGAACCATACAGAGATTTTTCACAGCTCTTCGCCATTTGTGTAGACATGTCATGTGGTTTTAAAACTTTGTGACTAGGTTTGCTAGTAACAAATATGTTGTTGGTAACAAGTATGATTTCTCCTGCAGGCTCCAGGATGCTCTTGAAGAGCAAAAGAGGGTGAAAGTAATGACGGTCACACAGACGATGGTGGATGGGAAGGTGGTGTCTTCAAGCACAGAAACCAAGGAGAGGAAACTTTGAACATCAAATTTCAGATCAACCTCCACAACACATCAGAAAAACCTCATGGGTCAATTATAAAATGATCTAAAGACAGGTTGGACTTAACACATTAGATATTTATCTAGTCCAGAGTACCTAAATGTAAGTATCTCAGAGCACATTTGCAATGAGATTTAACCAGCACATTTCAACACTAACTTAAAACAAAAAATCTTTATGTTTTATGTATTTTTAAACATTTTAATAACTACAACCAAAAAAAAACTGAAGGTCCAAAAACACTATAGAACTTTTTACATATTTTTGTAATGACAATGATTGGTTACGATCATTAATTGTCCCATTTTGGTTTTATGTTGTGTTGTTGTCATGATGTCTTTTCCTTTCAAATAAAAGACACTTTCATCAAATCTTTGCATTCTGCTTGTCATTAAAGTTATATGACAATAATCCAGTCAGTCTGATCAAAGGTAGTTTTAGGTCATCATTCTCGGCATGCACCCATTTTTAAGGAGAAAAAAAAGTTGCATAATATATATATATATATATATATATATATATATATATATATATATATATATATATATATATATATATATAATAAAAATATATAATTGATGGCTATGTGAACATTAGATAAAAATAAATAAAAAATAAATAAAACTAAAGAAATTACTAAATGCTACTTATATCTTCTCAAAAAAAAAGGGAAAAAAAGACACATTTTATAATGACTATTAAATAATGTCAGTTGTGATAAGACCTTTTGTTGTGGAAGTCAGTATATTTAATATTTATTTCAGCCACTTTGACTTGTGAGAGTTATTCATAGCTATTGTGAGAACAGAAAAATGGGCTTGATTATGTTATTTTATTCATGCAACATTCAAGGTGCTCCTGTAACATGACAATTTTACACCGGTAGTTCATGTTAGGACTTATTTTAAAATCCTGAAATGAATTCTAAAAGACATATTACTCAAAAAGTACTAAATGAGGTCAGTTAAGTAGTTAAAGGTATAGTTCACCCAAAAATAAAAAAAAGTCATCATTTACTCACCTCATGTTGTCCCAAAAATTGTGTGAATTTCTTCCTTCTTCAGAACACAAAAGATACTTTGAAGAAAGTTTCAACTGTATTTGTCCACACAATGAACATCAATGGGGTCCAGAATTGCACTGTTTAGTTCAAAGTTCCTTTGGACGCTGTAGCTCACAAATATGAGGGGGCCCACAATATAACCCTGTGAAGCCTCAGATTGAACTGACTTTAATTTTACGGACAAACAAACAAACAAACAATTTTTTTTTAATCTTCTTTTGTGTCCCATATAAAAAAGAAAGTTTCATTAACCGGTTAACACTACCATAACACTAAGCAGTGGGTGGGGTGGAAGTCCAGAGTCTAAGGATAATATAAATGTGTTTACTACTTGTGAACTGCAAAACCATAAAAATCTCATACCTTTCAGAACCAGCGGTCGCATCTGATCTCCTTTTCATTAAAGATCTCTTCTCTGCAGAAAACTGAGTAAATTGCAAACCTTCAGCACTCAGAATAAAAGAATATATAGAATGTCCTCAGAGGATCTCAGCATGCTAAGACCCACATTTTACCCTTGGTCCTATTCCAAGGACATCTTTGGATCTGCCACTGTACAAATGGGGCTTGTTGGAAATGAAAAGGTTACCATGCAAACCTTGAATGAACGTCTTGTTTCGTACTCGGAGAAAGTTAGGAGCTTGGAGGAGGCCAATAGTGAGCTGGAGGTGAAAATCCGCCAGGTTCTGGAAAAAAAAGATCCAGACACTAAGGACTACAGTCACTACCAAGCCACCCTTGATAAACTACGCAAAGAGGTAACTGGTACTTCTGTCCACTGAAATACTTTAACAATTTTGTCCTGTGCAGTAACTTAATATGCATAATTATTTATTTTTGCTTTAATTAAAAAAAAAAAAAAAGTCTAAAACATTAAAGTTTGCACATTACTATAGGGTGAAGTGGGTGTAATGCAAGGGTTGCAGGTTCAGTTCAAAGTATGGATGACTCAGAAACTGAACTTTGAATGTGCCCTTGAGTAAGGCATGTACTTAATTCTTGAGAAGCGGCTTCTCTATAGTGGGCTTAGATAATAAACTAACAATAGACTGTATTGTACCTTTTGTGGTTATGTCCATTTAGATTCTGGTGATGGTTAAGAGCAATGCAAATGTGAGTCTTCAAACTGACAATGCCAAGTTGGCTGCCAATGACTACAGGGTCAAGTAAGCTGGTTTTAAAGACTCCATGAAATCAAACTACATTTTGTGGCTTTTATGCCATGTGTATTAGCTTCGAGCCATTGTATATGTCAAGAAATATATGCATATGTGCAAGCTGGACAATATAAACTTGTTGCAGATATATTTTAAAATTTACAGTCTTTATTTTTGCAGGAAAATTAACCAAACATATCAATAATTCATTTTGGGTCAAATTTTTGTCCAGTGGCTAAACTGAGAACATCCCTCCCCATAATGCAACATGCCATTGACAAGCAATATTAAGAAACAATTATTCCCATTAATGTAATGTGTCTATAGGTATGAAAATGAACTGCATCTAAGACAAAATGTTGAAGCTGACATAAATGCATTGAAAAAGATGCTGGATGACACCAATGTGGCACGACTGCATCTGGAAAATGATGTTGTAGGAATGAAAGTGGAACTGAGTTAAAGAAACAACATCAAATGGTAAATATGCGATTATAGTACACATAAATAAAATGTATATTACATTACAATAGATCACAATGCTGACTTGCTCAGATAGTGCAGTAACTCACAATCAGGAGAGGTCCCAAGATATAACCCTGTGGAACCTCAAATCTTACATTTTTCAGGAAGTGTCAGAACTATATAGTCAAATCAACCAGTCAGGAGTGGAGGTGGATGTAGATGCTCTCAAGGGACAGGATGTGGCTAAGATCATGGAGGAGATGAGAGCCAAGTATGAAAATATCGTCCTAAAGAACCAGGAGGAACTGAAAATTTGGCATGAATCAAAAGTGGGGCATCATTTCTGATGGCAAATTTGACACAATATTTCTGTTTTTAAGACAACAGAGAATTACATTTCTTTCTTTCTTTCTTTTCTTTTTTTTTTTTCTTGCACAGATCTCCTTGATACAGGTTCAAGTGACCGAGAACACGGAAGCATTGAAAGAAGCCAAAACACAAGTCAGCGTGAGCCACAGGCAGATGCAGACTTTGGAAACAGAGCTGCAGACTCTGATTGGAAGTGTAAGAGATTCTGCCCGAACACCTTGATGCAGCTCTTCACTTTTGAACATTATGAGCATTTATTTATATATTTATTTATTTCTGAGTTTTCTTACAGAGAGCACCTCTGGAAGAAGCCCTTAATGAAACAAAGTTGTGATATGGGATGCAGGTGGAGCAATATAATGGCATAATTTTGCTGAGAGAGTCTGAGCTTAAACAAATGCGTGACAACATTCAAAGTCAGACACTGGAGTATCAGGCCCTGTTCAACATCAAGATGGTGCTGGAAGCTGAGATAGCCACCTACAGGAGACTTCTGGATGGAGAAGAACATGAGTGACCTTTATACTTTTTGTAACATACATTTCGACCATGCCTGTTTCTTCTTTAGAAACCTTCATATTGATGTTAATAAAATATTTTACAGATTAAGAATCCTTCAGCACAACATTCGAGACTGTCACCCAGACACTAGTGGATGGAAAAATAGTGTCCTCCAGCTCGAGTACTATCAAAAAGTGATATAAACAAACATGAGATCATTAATGTTAATGAAAGACAACAGCACAAGCCAATATCTCAAAACCACTATGAATATCTTAAATAAATTATAATTAAAACTTTTTCAGTAGTATTTCCTTTGAATCAGAATTTGAACACAGTATTGGAAAGCACCACTCTTAATTGAAAACATACAGTGTAACGCTACTCAAACTCTGTTGTTAGCAATTTCAGTTTCATTTTCATGTCATGAAAATGAAGTTGGACCCTTAGTTGGACCCTTAGGATCTAACATTTTCAACATGTCATCACAGAAAAAGAAAACAGTAAATGATGTCAGATTTCACAAAAACATTCCAACAGTCATTCATAATGAAAGAGAAAAATGAAAACAAAATTAAGGTCTTGTTTTGTACTTCATAGTAACAACAAATCAGCCTACTGACAATAAATACATAAACTATGTTCTCTTGTCATGACAGGTCTACTTACACTATACACTAATCTTAAAGATTTGTTTTCTAGTAAGCTGTTAAAAGAAATGAGTGATTACCCTTATCTTTTTGGAGCGAATACTTGACAGGTAATCTTTCCTGGAAATCTGTTTAAGTGAAAAACTAAAAATTGTCAAAATAAACAATGTTCTTTCTTGGAGCATTTTGCCCGCTAGGCATGATGGGTCAGATTTCCAAGGTAGCAATTTAGAAGAAACACAGAAAACAATTGTGATGTGTTTAGAATTTAGGCCTGAAGCTTTTTATCCACTGGCATCTTAATCTCACTATCTCACAATCACTCTCTATAGAAATATATTTTGTTTTTGTAATTTTTTTTTTTTTTAAGTATTTTTCAGTTTGTAAGATTTTTCCTACTGAAGTAATTAGCAAAGCAGGGTGGTATTACCAATACTGTGTTGCACTGCAATCAGTACTGAGAAACCCCAATCAGAAACCCAGGCTTCATGCCATGTTTTCCTACTTTTAAGTTAAATACCCACTTTTTTGGCATGTTAGTATCATTTTTATACAAATATATGGAGGCAAACCCCATGAACTGACTTGGAAATGAAAAGACCAAGTGGCAGTGAACATTGACTAAGTATAGAATGTTCTACTGTGGACCTGTAAAAGCGGGAATTTGTGGCTAACTGTGAAGCACTGTTTCCACTCAAATACTGGCTGGAGAAGCCAATTCAGAGGAAAAGACGGTTGGTTTTCAGATGACGATGTCAATGCCGACATTTGTGGATGGAAAAGTGGAGCTGGAGTGCAAAATGATTAATTTCCTGCTCAGTTATAAACTATACAAGAGTTTCTTCACATTTGAATCAATAGAGTATTAAAAAAAACTTTCTAAGCCTTTAAATCACAATCTACACTTCTAAAAATAGTAAGCTTAATTTACATGCACAGAGTCTAGGGTAATTCTTTGTACTTCAATGCACTGATGTCCTTCTTTTTAATGCCTTATTTAATAGATGAAAGAAAAAGACTTTGCTAAGGTCACATGCTACGACAAGAATCTCACTTCTGTGCATCCCACACAGCTCATTTTATTCTGTCCAGACTGTTACACAAAACGCTTTTGTTACCACTATATTTCAGGAAAACAGCAACTGAACAATACATTATATAATCAAAGCCAGTATAGTCATGGTATAGACATACTTCAGTGTGTTAAAATCTTGGTACCAACTCTAAACAGTAACACGACATTGCTTTTTTTCACTTTTGGTTTAGTCATCCTAATTGCACATCTTCCATTTTCCTATAATTCTGGGAAGGTCCTACATTCCTGCTGAACTGTGACTCACTACTGTACATCAATATTTTTGTTTTTTATGCTTCCCAGGGTGCATGTAAGTGCCCTTGTTTGGGTATTTTCTGTTTCCTTCCTGCCTCCTTAGATTTTCAAAATGGTCACTGCATAAATTATCTCTAAGATACTTATGCTACAAATTAACTGGGTAGTTTACTTTTTTTAAATAGAAACTGTGGTGCTTGGCAATGCAAAACTAGGTGCTAGTTTGTTGTGATGTCCTCACTTTCTTATTGCTTTTTGGTAATGGTGTTCAAACATATTGATATATCATTGTTAAGACATTTAGTTGGTTGCTAGGGATTTTGGGTAGTTGCTAGCTTGTTTCTTACTATCCCAAGTTAAAAGTACCCACAGCCGAGTCTCTATGTTATTTAGCCCCTAAAAATGGCTCTGGTCCTTCATTCAGTATAATTCAAGGAGATGTTTTTCACCCATTTTATTACCCTTAGCAAGCATCACTAATTAAAGATTTGATTTCACAAGTCCTGTTATGAGATATAACTCAGCTCACACAGCCTGTCGCTTAAAGTTTCAACAGTCTCCTATATTTGACTTTCCTTCCAACATACTCATACCTAGAAAAGGCTCCTGTCAAAAGAAGGAAACAACAACAGGATAGGGAAAGAGTTCATAGCATAAACAATAAAGAGAGAGAGAGAGAGGGCTATGATCCTTTGAATCCCACATAACATTCCTCATGTCTGCTCTCCTCAGACAGGAGATTACCTCCAGATATCCCTCACAAGTGAAGCTTTCATAAATCCTGAGCCACACTCCCCCTTCCCTCTCTTGCTCTCAACATATGCTTGCTTTTGTGTAATCGGGGTGGGCATTACCCCATTCTTATCCTATATAGCAATGTTTAAACTATTCTTAAAGATGCTGAGTACAGCTATGTGATGATACCATGTATATATGCAAACTTCATTTGTTAATGTCTCAGAACAATAATGCAGAATTATAAACAGTATAAAAAGTAGTTTATCAGAAATGTTCTTGAAGATCCATGTTTTTTTGGGAGTTTGGTCTGAAATCTATTGCATCCCATATTCACAGTAGTATTTTTGGTAAGACAGTGTTTATGTAACTGAGCAAGACCTTCAATCTTCCAGACATTTCTCTCAGCCAGTTGTACAGTAAGTATCAGGTCTGGGCAGCTCGAAATCTCCAAAAAGTATTTAAGAAAAAAGTAGTAAGGTAAGAAAAGATAGTTAATGAAAGACCACAAGATGGCCGTTAGATTTTCCCATGTGTGTTTAGGATTCAGAGTGTAATGTGGCAAACAGCATGCAGCCAACCATTTTGGCAACCTACGTTTTTAATTTAGTGGGAAAACCCAATGGAATTTTAACCAGTATAACCATGACAACCAAAAACAAATCAAAACCAGACTGTGGTGACATGGAAACAAAACTCTGGCCAGTGTATATAGGGGAATAAGAGCCAGCATATGCTGGTTTAGAAAGACTGAGCTCATTCAGTGAGCTATATATAAAATGGTAGTGGGAGGAGCCCTTCAGCTTAAATTACACATCATTCAAAATACACTTCATTTTCTTGAGATTATTATACAGCATTTTAGTAACCACACTCAAGGGAGTTGACAGTTACAAAACAAAATCACTGGGATAAACAAATGCCGGCTCTTGATTTGTATTCTTAGCTATAAGTCAAGTCAAGTCAAGTCAAATCTGCTTTATTGTCAATTCTTCCACATGCACAGTACATACATACAGAGAATTGACATTGCGTTACTCTCAGACACATGGTGCATACAGATAACACTAACAGTAGAGCCTAAAAATACAGATAGATACAGATCAAATCTAAAATATAAATACAACCATACAAATAAGGGCATGTAAAAAAAATAATAAAAATAAAGTTAAATAAAGCAGCGCAAGGCACATGGCAGATAGAGTGCAAACCAGTGAGGTGAACAAACAGTGCAGATAAAGAGATTGTAGTGCAAAAAAAAGCTTATTCAGTCTGATTAAAGTGACAAAGGGCTCAGAGAGCAGTTCTTTTATTTAAACTGACTGAAGAGGTAGTAGAATGACGTCAGTTCTGTGCTGAATGAGGTAGTGAGCAGAACAATGCTGCACAAAGTGACTGGTGCATGTCATCGTATGTTAGTGAGGGTTGTTACTTGGGGATGTGGGACCTGGTGTGGTGGGGGGTGGGGGTTCATAGTTCAATGGTGCCTGGGGCAGAAGGGGTGGGGGGGGGCAAGTCCGTGAGCGAGTTCAGCTTCCTGACAGCCTGATGAATGAAGCTGTCCTGCAGTCTGCTGGTCCTGGCCTGGTGACTCCTCCCTGATGGCAGCAGATTGAAGAAGCTGTGTGACGGGTGTGTGGGATCACCTGCAATGCAGAGGGCATTGCGAGTGAGATTAGGGATGGGCGATATATCGCATGTGATTGTCACACGCATTTCGTCAGTCGATGAATCGCCTTCGATAATGAACGCGATATTGCGTAGCTTGTCAGTGATCTATGGCTCTGTCTATTAAATGCCGCTCCATTTGAAAGCAGGTGATGGCGATTTAGCGGTAATCAGGGAACCGGCTTTACTGACGATATGCGCATGACAATCACATGCGATATATTGCCCATCCCTAAGTGAGATGGGTTCTGTTAATGTCCTGGAAGGAGGGGAGAGAGACACCAATGATCTTCTCAGTTGCTCTCACTGTGCGTTGAAGAGTCTTCCGACAGGATGCGTTGCAGGCGCCATACCACACAGTGATGCAGCTAGTCAGGATGCTCTCGATGGTGTCTCTGTAGAAGGTGCACAGAGCCAGGGCTCTGGCTCTTCTCAGTTTGCGGAGGAAGTAGAGACGCTGCTGTGCTTTCTTGGCCAGTGCTGCGGTGTTTTCAGTCCAGGAGAGATCCTCTGTGATGTGCACATCCAGGAACTTGGTGCTGCTCACTCTCTCCACAGTTTGTCTCATCTCTGTTGCTAATGAGACCCACCACAGTCGTCTCATCCGCAAACTTAATAAAGAGGTTGGAGTTGTGTGACGGTGTGCAATCGTGGGTCAACAGAGAGAAGAGGAGGGGGCTCAGCACACATCCTTGGGGGGCCCCAGTGTTCAGTGTGATGGTGCTGGATGTGTTGCTACCAACCCGTACTGCCTGAGGTCTTCTTCTATAAGCTGAATTATCACAAGAACACAAACTACCATTTTCTCATTTGTCTTACAGAGAAAATAAATGGAAATAGAAATAAATACACTAAAAAAAAAAACATGCTAGTAAATTTCACAGATAATTACAAAGTGACAAGTAACACATTGAAAAAAAATTTAAAAATATATATTTTTAAACATTTGAAGGATTCTTGAGTTTTTTTTTTTTTTTCAAATATAAATGATATAACTAAATATAATACTACTTTTTATTTCTACTTTTAATAAGACTAAATACTTGCATGCACACAGACAACACAGGTTACTCCAAACTTTCCTGCCCCCAAAATTAAGTGGAGGAATGCACTGTTACCTCTGATAAATCTGTGCTGTAACTTTATAGTTTGTTTTACCATTGCTTCTAACAATGGAAAAAGGGCTGAGATGGGTCTTTTTACTATATGAGGCCACAGAAGACTTACTTTGAAAGCGCGTGGGGAAGTTCCAGGTGCATCAATGAAAGAGCTTTAGAAAAACAGGGTTAATGAGGGGTAAACTGTAAAATCAGTGTCTTAAGTGACCAATTTGACCAGCTTCCTGCCGTTCTCATATACAGCTGCATATTTTTAAACCTGTTTAGAAAAGCGCTGTACAAATAATGCTCATTTGAAGAAAACTGAATGGACCATCCACATAGTACCCCAATTTAAGCTGCATAGTCTACATACACGCCCTAAACAAAAAACGGAGCTCTTCTTAATGTTTTGTACAGCCCAGGAAATCTCAAAATAACTAGTGGTGTTTGCAAAGGCATGCAACACTGTTTTATATAGCTCATATTTAGGGGTTAGGCATTCAGACCTACTGTAATTCAAATTTACTTCAGAAAATATATATTTAAAAAAAATAATTTTAATAAGCCTCCTGGGTCAAATATATAGTTTTACAAAAAGGCTAGATAAAATTATTCATCTTTCCAGGCTTATGTTTGTACAGCCCTCTTCTTATTATGATCATTTAGAGAGTAAAAAAGGAGGAGGATATTTGTGCAGTTTAGCAGAGAAATGTACAGCCACAGAGTCAACAATTAAGAAAGGTTAAGAGATTTAAATAATGTTAACACTAAATTTATTTAATAAGACATCTGACAAACAGGCATACATCAGTCAAATGTCCTTTTCAGTCCTTCTTCCTGATTCTTGTGACTGACATATAATAGCGTCATGTAATATGACTCACCTCTTTCAATATGAAGTTTAAAAAGAATTACGATTGTGGCATCACAGTACACTATTTACACCAAATATGGCCGTGGATGACAATACTAATTTAGCTGCCCATATTGATGGCATGGTGACAGAGTTGAACTACTGACTCTGTTTGCTTTACATCATTCATATCCATCACTCATCTTTAAAAAGCCTCTTACTTTGAATGGTTACAGAAAATTACCCTGTGAACTTCAAGTCACCTTTATATCGGTATAACAAAAAGTGCTAATTGAAAGAAAATGAGTTGATTAATCCAATTTAATTATATAGCAATAAATGTATTATAAATATATATATATATATATATATATATAAATGTATTATAAATATATATATATATATATTTTTTTTTTTTTTTTTTTTTTTTTTTTTTTTTTTGTAGTCTGGTCATTTTTGTCAAGTGTAGCAAAGTTGGAAAAAATCCCCCAAGTTAGATATCCTGTGTGAGCAAAATCAGGGTGTTTTAGTCCAATACAACTAGAATTTTCGGTAAAAAGAAAATCCTATCTGGGTCAAAATGTCGGGAACTCAACAGGGATAGTTTTCCCAAAGCAGGTTCTTCAAAATTTCACCATTTGTATTCCACAGACTGAAATAACAGCCTATGGGTTTGGAATGACATGAGCAGATAATGACAGAAATATAATTACTGGGTTATTTATTCCAATAACATTTACATTCGGCCCCCTTTCAGTCTTAAATATTTGGTGACATCCTTGGTGTTAATGTAAGTATAGCTGTCGTTCAGAGTTCCTCATATTTCTTCAAGTGTGTTTATGTCTCACAAGTGTCCATTACCTCACAGTGACCTCCTTTACAAATACTTGACCCATGACAGTCACGTTGAATTTCTTTGGTGCTGATAAGATGTCAGCACATCTTCACTTCCATATATTTCAGGCCATTATTGCAAATATCTTTTTATATGTCTGTCTTTTTTTACACATATGTATCTCTCTCTCTCTCTCTGGCTGTATATGACACCCTACAAAAAGGTTTCTGACATGTAAAAAAATATATTTTGTCATCTTTATAGACTCGACCAGGGTCATGAATCATGATAGGCCAAGATAAGCTACAAGAGTTACATTATGGAAGCAAAAAGGCCAATTCTGCTTTTTTTGTGCAGTGTTGTAGTTTTAGTCAAAATGTAATTAAAATCAGCCCTCTCAGAGGGGTTATAAAAAGATGTTCCGACCACACTTCAATTAGAAAATAACCTCTGGAAACCTTTACAGCAGCCTCATGACACAAATAACAAGCAGAAGCTTTGTAGGAAGTTTATTTCAGAAGTTTTATGCTTGGGCCAGATCTAAAATTCCAGCTGTACGGAGGCACTAGCCAAATAACACAGCATAAGGTTGGGGGTCAGACTGTTATAATGATTAGATGTGACTTCATAGTCATCACTGGCCTCTGATCTCGTCTAGCATAGATATGACCAAAAAAGGGATTTTGGTGCTACTGCAATTCCCTCTGCTCCGCCCACAGCACTCTGAGGCTAAATGAAATAACTTACTCCGTATGGGGCACAGGGGGAGAATGCTGCAGATACAGATTGGTATTATTACAAATACTGAGAAGAGCACAAATTCCCAGAGAGAGACCATCTAAGTCCTGAAGAAAAGAACGGAGAGTCTCTCCCTGTTTGACCTGGTATGATATGAACAGACTCCCTCACTCTTATCTGCACAGGCATTCTGGGATGTGCAGTATGACTGAAGGAATCATTATTAATGCAAAGATATCATCAAGTCTCCTAGGTTTTATTACCAATGACTGTTTTTAGACAGTGGGTGAAATACTGAGCAAATGCCTGTAGTCTATTTAAACACACAGTACATATGAATATTTGACAATAAATATGGGTATCTGACTAGTATAGAAACATTAAACTTCAAAAAAATGAAATAAAATAATAATAATAAATAAATAAATATAGATAGATAGATAGATAGATAGATAGATAGATAGATACATTACTTCACACTGTGCTATTTTTTTTTCTATACTGGTCAAATACCCATATAAAATACATGTATCATTTTATTTATATTTATCTATCTTTACTATATATAGATTTATATATTCTAGGCTATATTAAAAATATAATGTAGAATTAAGAAAATAATATAAAATGTAAAAAAATATAAGCAGTTGATTTATACACACACTGTTTATAAATTTGGGGTTGGTATGATTTTTTAAAAGAAATGAATATATTTATTCAGCAAGGACACATTAACATTATCAAAAGTAAAAGTAAAGAATGTAATGTTACAAAAATATAAAAATCTATTTATTTATTTACAATAACGTATTCCATTTAAAATAAATGCTTTGAATTTTCTATTCATCATAGAATCCTGGAAAAATTGATCATGATTTGTATCAAAATATTAATAAAATGTATCAAAAAATTTAACAAAATATTAAGCAGATTGAAAAAAAAAAAACTTGATAATAATAAGAAATGTTTCTTGAGCGGCTAATCACTATATTAGACTGATTTCTGAAGGATCGTGTGACACTGAAGACTGAAGAAGTTATGATGCTGAAAGGAAACAAAATATTCAAAATATTCACAGGAAACTAAATATTCATTTTATTTAGTTTTATTATTGCTTTTTATTAATTAAATAATAATGAGATACTGTTTCACAGTATATTTGTTTTACTATATTTTTGATACATAATTAAAAAAAAAATTTAATGGTCATATAAATATAGTACACAAACATATTGTCTCTTCAAGATTTGAACTACTATTGTGCAAAACATCAAACCCAGGTTGCTTAAAAAGAATGTCCCTATAATAAGTGTATTGCATGTTGTTTTGGGCAAAGTGATGCTAAAAATGTACTTATTACTTACTGAATATTATGACCATGATGACACTCTTCTGTAAGTACAGTGTGTCTGCTTACAAGCCGTCTAGCCGAATGACAAAGCTGTGCTGGCATGTCTCAGGCAAAACACTATCAACCTTAAGAGATACTCATTACATTCATTCACACTGTGCTACTTTCAGCTGAGAGGGCTTTTTTGTTGGAGGGTGGAGGCTTGGATGTATCAGTTACCATCAAGGACAAATCTCACTGCGATTGCGTATATGTGATTGCGTCAAACTCTTATATTTCAAAATCAGATGCAGAAGGAAAAAACTCATGGCCAGGTGGCTTTGGCTTCATGGACCATCTGACAAGTTAATGTGTGTCTTATTTCTGGTCATTGGGAATGTGCAAATGTGTAACTTTTAGGAGACAGAGACGTCTGTGCAAATGTTTACATAATAATGCTTTGATTGTGTAAAAGTCCATCGAACCCTGAGGAATATTTTGGAAAGCATCTGAGTTTCGATTATATCAAGTCGGCAAATACATGTCTCATTAACCAATTAATGTTTGACATTTCTCTTTCACCTCTGTGTTGTATAACAGGACTAAGGTAAGAGAGCGTTTCCCATGAAGAAATAATGTGGGCTGAAGATAGTGAGAGGCAGAAAAAATCTGACCGCAAAAATTTTACAGATAAAACAGATGAATATAAGAAAATATATATCTCAGTCATTTAAAAATTAGGATTACTGTAACCTGAAAGCATTTTTCCTTTTTTAGAAGCTACGCGTTTGTGCCTTATCTCAGTTTTGTCAGTCTTTTGGCCTGTTGTCAAAGGGTTAGGTTGAAGGTTGGGAAAGAAAAAATGGTGTGCCAATTTCAGTGCTCTGCGAAAGTAGCGGTTTGCATGAAAGAATTAGAAAACAGGTCATGACATCTTATCTTAAACATCTGTTAATGTTAAATAAACCATCTCAGGGCGAAGTCTCGGTTAATTTACAATTTGAAGTAGTGCTTAACTACATTTTCCTATCAGGGTGCTGTAGTTTAGAAATAGCTCTCCATGCAAGGTCAAATGAAAAAGAAAAAAAAATACACACTAAAACGATTTAGTTACAGCTTGCATTTATCAAATAAAGGAGGCAGAAGCTACTTTCAAGATCAGGGCATATGTGCATAAAGCAGTTTAACCCTTGTGCTGCACTGACTAATTTGGTTAATTTTGATCACTTGAAAACTGAGGTTCATAAGCTCAGATCATAAGGCCTACAATTAATCAGTTCCAAAAAGAAACACAAAACCTGTGCTACTTTAATGAAAACAATTGATAAAAAGGCTGAATACTATACTTTTACAACCATTTTGGCTTTTATAAAAGGAAGGACAAGTTGAAATTAATTTTTGTCATAATCAACAGTATGCCGCAAGTGCTGTCCTGAAATATTCCTTTAAGTGCTTTCGCTGTGTGGTTTTCAGCTCTCAGGTGAGGTGCCAAATCAATTATACGTGCATATAACTGTTTCCATTTGTATTCAGTAAACACCCATTAACCAAACATAAATCATTCAAATTGATATCCTGGGCTAGATTTACAATAATAGGACTTTTGGGGTTGACGACTTTCTTGCAAACAAAAGATTTTTTATGTGTTTCAATGAGATCATGCAAGTAGCATTTTGAAGTATGCTGTGTCAACATCTGATATCATGACATCATTGGTTTGTTCAAATCTGCCGGGCGGTAGACATGATTCATTGACTATTGAGACACAATTATGTAGTGGGAAGATCTTCAGTTTAAAGTTAAAAGAGTGAGAGCTACAATCGTCCTACTGTTAGGAATAAGGGTGTGAATTGTGATCTCACCGAATACATCCCTGCCTGTGTCATGACATCGGTGTCAGTGACATGTCGAAATTTGTCCTGTCTTTATCTACTGCAGTGCTCGGAAAGAAGTTCACTTCTTATTTCAAGACTTATGATGAGGATTCAATGGGTATAGCTGATGCATTATGATAAGATATCCTTCTCTTTTTTAAAAAAAATCAACATCATTTTAAGTTAAACTTGCTCCTTGCTTACACTAGTCAATTATACTTGGTGATATAGTGTACATTTTTACTTTAAGCACAAATATTACACATAAACTCATGTAATATTTAAACTGGAGTGTATACAGTCAGCAAACATACTGTACTGACAGTACACTGTGCCTTCTGTCTGCAGAGACAGAAGCTGTTTGGTGTGTGTGTGTGTGTGTGTGTGTGTGTGTGTGTGTGTGTGTGTAAGAGAGAGAGAGTGATGAGATGTGAGCATAATTAAGTTGACTTTTAACTTTTACAATGTTGACACAACATTACAAAGGCAAATAGCAGAGCATGGGAAAGGCATTGACAGAAAATAAAACATCTGGAGGTGAAAGACATTTCTTTAGCTTGTCAGTGTAGGACATTTTAAAGGAGTCATGTAATGCAATTTCAAGTTTTCCTTTCTCTGTGGAGTGTTACAAGCTGTTTGGAAATAGATAAGATCCCTAAAGTTGCAAAGACTAAAGTCTCAAACCCAAAGAGATATTCTTTATAAAAGTTAAGACTCGTCCACGCCCCCATGAAACACCTCGTTTAAACACGCCTCCACATGTCTACGTCACTGTGTGGGAAGATTTGCATAACACTGACCAAATGTTCACGCAAAGAAAGAAGGCGTAACCTTTTATTCTCGCTGTTGCTGCCTGCGCCATGTCGTGGAGATGCTGTTTCATTGTGAAAGTGAAAATACTTTGTTTGGCCTTCCAAAAGAGGACACAACTAGAAATCAGTGGTTAAGTTGTATTTACAACACTGTTCCAGAACAGTTCAACTCAAATATTCAGATGTGTGCAGTGCATTTTATGGAGGACTGTGTCCTGATCCTGGGAGGGAATACTACAATGCCATCTGTTCTGACTCTCAGTCTGTAAGTATGTTTACACATTTAAAGGATTTGCCACTGATGATTCAAACACCAGTTTTGAGCAGTGTAGAGTAGCGCTTGTTGTTTGTTGTTTCTCCGATCACAAATGCAGACATGGTTTTATGTTTACACGGCGCGATGCAATGCAACACATAAAAACACAGTATAAGTCATTATATTATGTAATTATGTCCCCACTGGATGCAACAAATGGCTCGTTTGTAATGGGTTTTATTGTTTTTGTCTTGTCTCGCTGGTGTTCTGACCGGGACAGGGCATCACAGTATAGTAAGGGCGTAACATTTCCATCACACACTTGAGGTATTCAGCCAATCACAACACACTGGATAGCTGGCCAATCAGCGTTTCAGAAAGGCGGGGCATAGAGGAGAAACGATAATCTACAGTATGTGGAAAATAATGTGTTTTTTGAACCTTAAACCACATAAACACATTTCATTACACCAAATACACAAAATAATGTTCTTTTTAGCAGCATCATATGACCCCTTTAATAAAAAAAAAAAAAACTAAAAATATCAGAAATATCAGAATCTTTTAGTTATTTTATAACTAAAAGAAAGATGTCTTTTATGCTCAACAAATCTGCATCAGTTTTTTATGGAAACTGTGCTATTTTATTTTATTTTATTTTTTTTGTCAATGTTCTTTGATGAATAGAAAGTTCAAAAGAAAAGCAATTATTTGTAAAATTATAAATCTCTTTACTGTCACTTCTGATAAATTTATAATTGTTGAATAAAATCTACATTTATTTCAAAATAAATAAATGTTACTGATCCAGAACGGTTGTGTATATCAGGAGCAGGTGATGGAGAAGTGAATAGTGCCACTCAGGACAAATACAAAAAGCACTTATGCCTCAGAAAAAGAAGGTTTGGATAATTTATAATGTAATTACATTTATCAACTGGCAAGGTAGATTTGAAGTAAAATGGTGAAATATGGTTTGTGTGAAGAAGAAGCTTAAGAAATTGCAGATTTACATCCTGACATTTTTAGAGGGTCCACTTGATCAGTCAAATAAATGATAGCCTAAAGCCAAAGTAACATCACTTCCACATGAAAACAATCAGTAAACACAATACACACTCATACCAGGGTTATAACATTTAACTAAAAATAAAACGAAAACCATTATAAGACAGTTTACATTTTCTTTACTTAAAATAAAATAAATGTTAACTGAAGTTATTAACTTTTTTACCTGATGTACTAAAATAGAGCAAAACTGAAATAGAAATGCAGACTACATAGACATTTAGAAACAAAAGCACACAATAAAAACTACTTCAAAATATTAATAAAAATAACAGTACATATCAATACTAAAATAATAGTGACAAAGATCACTTATCATGTACCAGTATTAACATTATCACTCAGGCATGTCATGTATCTGGTTGTTTTGAAGTCATTAATGTTTCATCATCCTCCAATACTACAGGTTTTGTGTCATTCTGCTACTGTAAAAAAAGGATGTAAGTAAAAAGGATCCAAAAGAGGGAGTGATATACAGTAGCATGCTTTTCCTTATGGAAGTCAAACAGACTCGCAGCTGTTTATACACACCGAGCTCATCAACCAGGTGAAACACACCTCATTCTCGTTAAAGGCTTCTGTTTTCGCCACAGCAATATGAGCGTTAATGATGAGGCTGTGATAGACAGGACTTTTATTTTCTGGTCTGTATAAAGCCTGTCATCTGTTCTAAAGGATCCGGTCTATAGTTCCCATCATCAGCGCTGATAAAGCACTCAGGTGGGCAAACAAACCCCAGAGAGTCAACAGTTGACTGACTCACCAGAACACAACCTGACAACCAAACATCCAACACAGCAGGTTGTGTTTTAATAGGAACAAGTTTGCACTTTTTTTCCAGATTTTCCATCAGCAACTCTAAGCTCATTAGGCTTGTTCTTTAATTATTTTATGCCTTTTGCACAACAAAAAAACTACTGCAACTATTATTCTCTACATCCGTGCTAGTGATGCTTCAAAATTTTGGCAACTGGAAATAATCAGGCAAAACAGCAAGAAAAAAATTATTTTATTTTCGGCTAAAGTAGTTTTAGAGGGCAGAAATCATTGACCGAAACAGTGATGTTTAAGAAAAGACACTACTCACAAAAAAAAAAACCTTTTTATTTATTTATTTGTCATTTTTTTCTCATGCGCTAGTCAATTCTTGTTTTATTCTGGAGTGGTTTCATTTTTTGTTGTTTTTTTTTTGTTGTTGTTTTTTTTTCAGAGGGGTTTGTTCATATATCATTTGTATGATTTTTTTACGACATTTAAGGAGTTACAAAAACAGATATCCAAAATCCCCTCTGTAAATACTCTAATATGTCAACAAAATAAAAGACTTTTGAACCTGGCTTTAACCAACGTTCAGATTTCTGTTCTGGAAATGTAGTAAAAACTATGTATTTGATTTGTGTTTACTGTGTACTGTATATATAGCCTTTAAGTGCCACCTGAAATTTTCTTCTAAAATTTTATCAGGCTCTTATGTTTAAGTTCAGTATTTTTACTTGAATAGCAATGTATGGGTCCTTCTCCATACCATTAAAGTGAAATGACTTAACATAGGCCTAAATATAGGAGCCTGATAAAAATTCTCATTTTATATTAAAATTTCAGATGGCACTTAAAGGGTTAGTTCACCCAAAAATGAAAATTAGTCCATAAATTACTCACCCTAAAGTCATCCTAGGTGTAGGCTATACGACTTTCTTCTTTCAGACGAATCCTGTCGGAGTTATATTAAAAATTGTCTTTGATCTTTCAAGCTGTTTAATCGCACTCAGCGGGTGTTGCAGTGCTTCACTCCAAAAGAAGTGAAATAAAAAGATCCCATCCATAATAAAAAAGTGTCTCACACGGCTCCGGGGGGTGAACATAGGCCTCCTGTAGCGAGTCGATGCGTTTTTGTAAGAAAAATATCCATATTCAAAATGTAATAATCACCTATAGCTTGTGCCAACAGTTGTACACAGAAGCAGTTCCAGGAGCATGACGTATGAGGTCAGCATTGCGCATGCGCTTGTGAGTCTCATGAAAACCAACGTTTGTTAACAGGAGCAAAGGAAGCAAAGGTTCCTTACTTTAGGAAAGGAAAACCAGTCTCTTCTTGGTTTATATTGAAATCCTCCGACATTCTTCTTTACAAATCCTCGTTTTAGTGACCATTGTTTTGTTTTGATCTCTCCCCTGCACTTCCCCGTTCGCCACTTCTGAGCGCCGCATGCACAAAGCCGACCTTATATGTGACCCTTATGACTGGATTTGTGGTCCAGGGTCACATATGTCATCCGCCCGGAACTGCTTCCGTGTACAACATTGAGTGCAAGCTAGATTAAACTGATTATTACGTTTTGAATAAGGTTATTTTTCTTACAAAAAAATGCATCAATTCGCTACAGGAGGACCTTTTTCACCCCCAGAGCTGTGTGAGACACTTTTTATTAAGGATGGGTGCTTTTTATTTCACTTCTTTTGGATTGATGCATGCACCACCCGCTGAGTGGCATTTAACAGCTTGAAAGATCAAAGACAATTTTTAATATAACTCTGACTGGATTTGTCTGAAAGAAGAAAGTCATATACATCTATAGGATGACTTAAGGGTGAGTAATTTATGGGCTAATTTTCATTTTTCGGTGACCTAATCCTTTAATAGGCTTTTGCATCTGAACTTTATATATATATATATATATATATATATATATATATATATATATATATATATATATATATATATATATATAAATATATATGGTGATGTTTAGTTAATTTTGTTACCCAGTTCACAACACGAAATTACAACAAGTAAACATGACAAAATTGCTGGAGCAGCAGCAATATGTATAAAATTTAGTCCGCTGAAATATTATGAATCGGCTTGTTGGTGAAGAACTTTACTATGACTGTTTTGTTACCTGACAACACAGCACCCTTGAAAAAAATAAATAAATTGGTGTAGAAACAAGTTTTACTCTAGCTAGTAAATTCTTGCTAGTAAATTTTACAAACAATTACAAAGAAATGGCAAGTAACACAATGAAGTAAATGTACAATTTTGAAGTAGAAATACTAAAATATCATTTTCTCTTAAACCATCCTTTATTAAACTTTGTTTTATTTACAGTTTTTACAGCATAAAAAGCTCAGTTACCCAAAATTGACTCCCGAAACTTTATTTTCGGTTTCAGTTTTTAGCTAAATGAAAGTTAATTTTGGTTTAGAGTTTTGGAAAGAAACTCTTTTGTATGAACCACTAATTACTGCCAATGACTTCACATGCCATTGCCAGGAAACCAAATGGCAGAGATGAGGCAGCACTGCGGACGATATGGAAATTAGAGCATTATTTGCATAGCTGCAGCTCCCCAAACTGCACATAATCACACAGAGATCACATAGATGGCTCTCTTATTTGAAAAGAATCCTCTTCCTGGCAACATAGTGGCATCAAAACAAACACAAACCAAAGATCCAAATCAAAACATAAACCTGAAACTCTTATTGCCCAAAACTAAACCAAAGTTTAAGAATGCAAGTGAAACCATCCAGCAGCCAGTCATAGTACACTATCTCTTCTGAAATCAATGATTCTGGAAGCACATGTGACGACTACTGGTGTGCAGTGTGAGGGGAGACTCCCTGTTGCCAAAACAAAGGCTGAGCTGTTTGGTCACCATCTTAGACACGGTCTCTGAGGTTATGCACTGAAAAAAGATGAATGCATAAGAGGTGGGTGTCACCTTTGCCTTCCACCGCCTCATCTCCGTTGAACTGTGGTATGTTCTCCGAAGCTTGGCGTGCTCCCAGTCCTCCCACGTGCCCCGGCCTTGCCCTTAAGTGACCTATTGGGCATGCAGAAGTTGTTTCTATGGTTACTGCTCTGAAGTTTGGGTGAAAACAAACCAATAAAATGGGGGAAAGCCTCAAAGACATGCCTGATGTTCCCTCGCTTTTTTCTACTCTCGAATGAGGCATAGTGTCATGTGGCAACAGCTTCCTGGTACAATAATTATAAAATATTAGCTGAATTAATTCCTTTTTCCATCATCTGAAAGACTTTTGAGTAGGTGAAATGATGAAAGAAGACTTCTGGTGTCATGATATAAAACTGGGTCGATTCAACACCCACCACGGGCACTTATTTCACTTTTTCACTCACTTGAGCATCTGGTTCACACTTCAATCATGAAACTATTTGCGTCACACGTGCTTTATAGCATCAGCTTTCCGGAAAGTACAAATGAGTTTCAAATGTGGGTTGTTTTCTGTCAGTGACAACACTGCCACCCTGTGTTTTATGCAGGCTTAAAATGCAGTTTAATGCGACATGCCACTGCATCCACCTAAAATCATTTAAAATAAACTTTTCTTGATTTTTTCAATAATTATTATGCCATATATCCTGATATTAATTGAGAGACTACATGGATTGTGTATTTACCTTGTGAATTGTCAAAAAGCTAAACAGAAACATAAGAGACTTGACAAAAAACATTAGACACCTTCACTCTTGTGCAATAAAGAACAGCAGCCTTCACCCTATGAACACTGTAAAAGAACTTGCATTGGACATTAACAATCAATGACAGTGATGTTATTGACTCAGGGAAGGGTCATCTGATCAAATAGTGATGTTACTGACTCGGGGAAGGGTCATCTGATCAAATAGTGATGTTACTGACTCAGGGAAGGGTCATCTGACCCAAACTGAACTGTGAAAGATTTCACAAAACAAAATAGTGATGTTACTGACTCAGGGAAGGGTCATCTGATCCAAACTAAACTGTGAAAGATTTCACAGATCATAACAGTGATGTTACTGACTCAGGGAAGCAGGGGCGTGTCTACGTGGTGGCCATGGGTGGCACCGGCCCCCCCCTGAAATTTGGCTGGCCACCCCAGATGCCCTTACGATAGGCTTGTTTTTAGTAAATTTTCTGAGCATTTGGCAGTGGCGGATCCTGGCATGTGCAGCTGCCTAGGGCTGCTTTCTTCTCCTCTTAATTCTTAATTTTAGGTGTTTTCTGTAGCGTGATATATGACAAATATTGAGAGGGCAGAATGTTACGCGATCCATGTAATGCGCCAGGACGAATCTCTCCACTCGCAAGCGGATTTCCTTCACTCACAAAAAACTGGACGTGTGCTTTTAAATATAGCCTACATTGTTCTTTTATGAATTGGCTCTGCTCTCGCTCAGATATTGTGTGTACATGCTCAAACGTTGACTTCGCATCACTGAAGACCAGAAGAGCTTTTTTTCTAATTCAGGTGAGGAGTAGGCTTATCTCACTAGATAGAAGCAAGCTGATTATAGTCAGCCTTCTCTAGTTATTTATTTTATTAATAGCCTACTTATTTTAGTTAAAGGGATACTCCTCCCCAAAATGAAAATGTTGTCATTAATCACTTACCCCCATGTCTTTTCAAACCCGTAAAAGCTCAGTTCGTCTTCGGAACACAATTTAAGATATTTTGGATGAAAACAGGGAGGCCTGTGACTCCCATAGACTGCCAAGTAAATTACACTGTTAAGGTCCAGAAAATTATGAAAGACATCGTCAGAATACTCCATCTGCCATCAGTGATTCAACCCTAACGTTATGAAGCGATGACAATACTTTATGTACGAGAAGAAAACAAAAATAACAACTTACTCAACAATTTGTCTTTGTGTCTCTTCGCATCACCGTAGTGCCATTTTGGATAATATCCACTGGACTCAAGCATTGTATGCTCTTCTGTGTCAGCAGCGCTGCACGGATGCGTTGTTTTCGTTCAAATCAAAGCATAAATACACATAGAAAACATATCCAGTTTGCATTCAGCAGATATTCTCCAAAATGGCACTACGGTGATGCGGAGAGACACAGAGGAGAAGAATTGTTGAATATAGTTGCTATTTTTGTTTTCTTCGCATACAAAAAGTATTCTTGTCGCTTCATAACGTTATGGTTGAATCACTGATGGCAGATGGACTATTCTGACGATGTCTTTCATACTTTTCTGGACCTTGACAGTGTAATTTACTTGGCAGTGAATGGGACAGTCACAAGCCTCCCGGTTTTCACCCAAAATATCTTTCCGAAGATGAACGTAGCTTTTACGGGTTTGAAAAGACATGGGGGTAAGTGATTAATGACAAAATTTTCATTTAGACATGCAAATAATACCGAATATCATTCTCCATGATTTGTGAATTCAGGTGACACTGTCCTCCGAAACGAAATCAGGTTTTTTTCATAGCGATTTCGTAGGAATGAAACCGGTGTCATCTTCACCAGCTTGATCTGTGAATTTTTTCACAGCAAAGCTCTTGACTGTAAGTCCACTAGTAAGGAATGTGAAAGAAAGGCATTCTTCATGTTTAACGTCTATTACCAATAAACACGCAGACTGCTGGAATACAAAAAAACATTGTTTTAGGTCAAGCTCGATTTGTGAAAACTTTCACAAAATTGCATTTTATCGCGTGGAAGTGTTTCTCTTTGCTCTGCCCCACGTTTTTTGTATAACATAATTACATAATTAATTAGAATATTATAATTAGAATATCATCAAAAAGTTGATTTATTTCACTAATTCCATTCAAAAAGTGAAACTTGTATATTATATTCATTCATTACACACAGACTGATATATTTCAAATGTTTATTTGTTTTAATTTTGATGATTATAACTGACAACTAAGGAAAATCCCAAATTCAGTATCTCAGAAAATTAGAATATTGTGGAAAAGGTTCAATATTGAAGATACCTGGTGCCACACTCTAATCAGCTAATTAACTCAAAACACCTGCAACGGCCTTTAAATGGTCTCTCAGTCTAGTTCTGTAGGCTACACAATCATGGGGAAGACTGCTGACTTGACACCTGTCCAAAAGACGACCATTGACACCTTGCACAAGGAGGGCAAGACACAAAAGATCATTGCAAAAGAGGCTGGCTGTTCACAGAGCTCTGTGTCCAAACACATTAATAGAGATGCGAAGGGAAGGAAAAGATGTGACAGAAAAAGTGTACAAGCAATAGGGATAACCGCACCCTGGAGAGGATTGTGAAACAAAACCCATTCAAAAATGTGGGGGAGATTCACAAAGAGGTGGACTGCAGCTGGAGTCAGTGCTTCAAGAACCACTACGCACAGACCCATGCAAGACATGGGTTTCAGCTGTCACATTCCTTGTGTCAAGCCACTCTTGAACAACAGACAGCGTCAGAAGCGTCTCGCTTCAAAAAGGACTGGACTGCTGCTGAGTGGTCCAAAGTTATGTTCTCTGAATGAAAGTACATTTTGCATTTCCTTTGGATATCAGGGTCCCAGAGTCTGGAGGAAGAGAGGAGAGGCACACAATCCACGTTGCTTGAGGTCCAGTGTAAAGTTTCCACAGTCGGTGATGGTTTGCGGTGCCATGTCATCTGCTGCTGTTGGTCCACTGTGTTTTCTGAGGTCCAAGGTCAACGCAGCTGTATACCAGGAAGTTTTAGAGCACTTCAGCACTTCCTGCTGCTGACCAGCTTTATGGAGATGCAGATTTCATTTTCCAACAGGACTTGGCACCTGCACACGATGCCAAAGCTAGTAGTTGGTTTTTTGAGCATGGTATCCCTGTTCTTAATTGGCCAGCAAACTCGCCTGACCCCATGGGGTATGGTAAGAGGAAGATGCGATATGCCAGACCCAAGAATGCAGAAGAGCTGAAGGCCACTATCAGAGCAACCTGGGCTCTCATAACACCTGAGCAGTGCCACAGACTGATCGACTCCATGCCACGCCGCATTGCTGCAGTAATTCAGGCAAAAGGAGCCCCAACTAAGTATTGAGTGCTGTACTTGCTCATACTTTTCATGGTTCATACTTTTCAGTTGGCCAAGATTTCTAAAAATCCTTTCTTTGTATTGGTCTTAAGTAATATTCTAATTTTCTGAGATACTGAATTTGGGATTTTCCTTAGTTGTCAGTTATAATCATCAAAATTAAAAGAAATAAACATTTGAAATATATCAGTCTGTGTGTAATGAAAGAATATAATACACAAGTTTCACTTTTTGAATGGAATTAATTAAATAAATCAACTTTTTGATGATATTCTAATTATATGACCAGCACCTGTAGACCACACTTGTACACTTTGTTTGACAATAAAGTTTTGTTTGTTGTACCTTTCCTTGAATTCTTGGCTTCAATATTCTGATTTGCAGTTAACCCTTTCTTGATCCCTTAACTTAACTTACAAGTACGTTACATGATCTGAAGCTCGCGATCAGCGCCCTCTACTGGTCAAAATACAACAAAATACAAGCTCTCAGTTATATAATTATCAAATGCAGTTGAACCCATTCATTTTAATTACGGTCTGTGTGACCAAATACTTTTGGGGAGCACTGCTTACAAGCTAACCCTAACCATAAAGACTACATTACCCAAGATCCCATGAGCGCGGTGCTGGATGCGCGCCGACGTTACGCGACAAGCCACGCCCCCATCCGGGGATATGACACGCTCTCCTTCTCCAGCATGGCGGCTTCAGGTGAGGATTTTTATAGATTTGTGCCTGGGCCGGTTGGGAAATATCGGGTGCGACGTGTCATTTGTGTCGGGGGAATTTAATCGAGCGGCAGATAAAGTGCGTCGCATTCGTGAAGGGATCGATGTAGCGGCGAGGGCTGATTGTAAAAGCTCGATCTTGAGTTCTGAAGAGACGCTGCGTAGAAACCGCACAAACAGCTGTGTGTGTGCACAAGAACATACTGATCAGTTTATTTAACGTTACCTTCTATTCCGACAACACGGAATAGAAATGTTTATATGTCCTAACAGCACATTTTTACTCTGCTCGTTTCTCAGGCAGAAAATGAAGCACATGCAGCGAAGCCCGTGTCTGTATGATTGCTGCTTTGTGTTGTTGTCGTTACATTTTAACTGTTTTGTTTTTCCACATATAAATGCAATACTGCTTTGCTTTGTTTACAAGACACGACCGAAATAAACAACTGGCTCGAGCGCGTGAATAGCTGTGGTTTTCAAACCTGTCCTGGAAGCACCCCTGCCCTGCACATTGTGCATGTCTCCCTTATCAGACACACCCAAATCAGGTCTTGCAGTCTCTACTAATGAGCTGATGAGTTGAATCAGGTGTGTTAGATGAGGGAGACATGCAAAATGTGCAGGGCAGGGGTGCCTCCAGGACAGGTTTGAAGACCACTGGTGCAAGGGCAGAGTTGAGGGAGGGGCTGCTGAAACTTCATTCCCGCGTTTATCTTACAAAATACATCGCCTTGTTTGAGCTGAGCATAAATGACTAACATATTTGGTGCAAAATGCATGTCCCTTGTATAATGGCAAACGTAATCACAATATTGCTTAAGCAACAATTATGTTAGTGCTGCTCTCATTGATCTCCTGTGCGGGACAAACGCTCAGTACAGCTCGATCAGAGATATTCTGCGCTGTCCCGGGACAAACCTTCAGTACAGCTCGATCAGAGATATTCTGCGCTGTCTCCTGCACTGTCCCGGGACAAACGCTCAGTACAGCTCGATCAGAGATCTTCTGCGCTGTCTCCTGCACTGTCCCGGGACAAACGCTCAGTACAGCTCGATCAGTGAGCTCCTGCTCTGTCCCAGCTGAACACTCTGTGTTGATTTATTAGAGGGGTGAATTTACATAATGGCCCTAATGCCAAATTGAACTTGATCTGTTAACAAAAATATATTGCGTTGTTTACTTAATTGTTATGTTAATTATTGTTATCCTTATTTTTACTTCATTGTTATTTTTTAGTTTTTTATATATTTTGACTTTTTATTATTAGTAGTATTATTAAATAGATTTTTTCTAATTTTTACTTTATTGTATTATTTTTATTTACTCTTTTTCTTTTTATTATTATTAGTAATAGTAATAGTATATTATCCTATTTGTTTTTTATTAATTCTTTTTTAAAACACTTAATTCTTATTTTTGTTTGTGACTGTTACCATGATTTTGTGGTAAACACTTGAGCAGATACTTGTGGAAGTTCTTTTTGCATTGTGTAGTTTCATGACCTCAAGCACAAGGCTTGCATTCTCACATGAAACTCTTAACCGTCAGCCATGTTACCGTGCTGACGGCACAACGCCATTTACTTTAAGACATTACGTTTTTCTGATAGTATTTTAAAATCGTACAGAACAAAGAACTCTCATATGCATTTATATGAATGCAGCACTCCTAGTTAGTGTGTTTTGTTTATATGTAGGTATAGGGGGGTAGTAAAATCATCATTCAGGAGGGATGTTGACTCTTCCTTCTATTTTCTCTAAAGCCAGTGTGCCTGAGTCATTGCACATGGATTGAGCTTTAGGATAATGTTGTCAGAACTTGGGGGCTTTGTTTTGGTTTTGCAGTGGGGTGTCGTAGTCCTACAGTAAACACAGATTCAGTTGCACCGAGCTGGAATGTCCTGACAGTGCAGTTTGTCACAAAGAGCTCAGAGATGTGTTGTAGCTCACAGCAATGCTTCTCTCCGCACCAGTCTGCAACAGATGAGAGTCAATCTGGCCTGGAGATAGATATTCTTGTTTTCTAAATGCAGCAGTTTGTCTATAGGAATTATGTAGGGCTGGTTAGTCTACATTTACTAAATTACATTAAATGCTAATTAAATACACCAACTTGATCTTCTGCTTTGTCATCCAACTGCAGTTGTAATTGCATATAGGCTATAAGCCACGACAGACTTTTATATTCACAATCCATTTGTTCTCATCGGTGATGCTAAGTCATGGTGAAGCACTGGAGACCTTTCATGCTGTTTTCAACGTGTACTCGTTGTTTTTTTTGACAGCTAAAAAGAATAAGAAAAAGGGTAAGACCCTTACCCTGACTGACTTCTTAGCGGAGGACAGCGGGGGAAATGCTCCACCGAGTTATGCACCCACAAAGCCCACAAGCTGGGCCGACGAGACCGATGACCTGGAGGGAGATGGTAAGATTCACATATGGGATTAAACATCTACCACATTTGAATTTTTGATGCTTGGCTTTCAAAATATGCTTTTACAATGTTGTTCATATTTCAATGACTTTTTTGTTGATTTGAAAATTGCACAGATAATGTATAAAGCACATAACAGTTTACTTCCCAAATGTATACAGAGGTATAATGTATGTATGACTGTATATCAGCATGGCTGTGATAGGTAATCAGAGCATGCTGAACTACAGCCATATCCCATGGCTACAAGTGTGATATTGTGTTTATGCAACAGTTTGTAAATAAAAAAAATAAAAAAAACAACGCAGTCCACTTTTGTGCAGAACTACTTCTAATCTTGAACTACTTCTAATGTGGAACTAATTCAAATCTCAGTTTAACAGCTGAGCTCAAACCTCTTACTAATTCAAACATCTCTTTAGGACTAGTAACGAAGGAACGTGGAGTTGCTTCATTATTGTATTACTGTATTAAAAGCTGACTGTATTATGTAGAGTATTATGAGAGAGAGGAGGACTGAGTGAGTGTGATTACCTGCGTGTGATACAGCATTCATTCTTCAGCTCAATCTCATATATAAAACATTAGTTTGAATGTCCGCTGAGGAAAGTGATGTTTTTTTTTTGTACTGTCCTTTCATCAGTTAAGGGTGATTTCAGTTGAGAGTGCTGCTCAGTGCATTTATTGGCTGCGTCTTACAAGCTGTTGTTGAAAGTAAAAAGACCTTCCCTCCCTGTTTACAATCCTGTTTCAGTCTCTTTCAACATGAAGTCTTTACTCCCAGCTTGTAAAAACAGTTTTTTGTCGCCATCTAATGGCAGAAGAATGTCACTAAAATCATCACAAACTTACATACCATTTTCCAGTGTTAAATACTATTATAAAACACTACTATTGTTGATAGTGGCTGAATTAGGTATTGCAGTCCAAATTCAAAATATTGGAGAGGGTTTTTTACACCCAGCCCCTCCTCCTCAGACTTGAGGCACAAGCAGGTTGTCAGATTGATGACACCAACAGGAATGAGTGCACTTGACAATGAATGAAATGAAATACGCTGTGTTTTCTGCCAACTTGCAACCCAGGGTGCCGAAATACAATTGGGTAAACTGGCATTGGGCGGGTTTCACAAACCAAAACAGAGACCGACATTCCATCCCGGAACGCACATTTACAAAGGAGAATAACTGACTGTAGCATTGTTTTTCAGATAAACATGTTAACTTAGCACATTTCTTAAATATCTGCAAACATATTATGGTATTTTTATGCTTTAGTAGAGTCAAAAACTTACATACAGCACCTTTAAAATTACATAAAATATACCATTATGAGACTTTGCCCTTAGCCAAAACTATTTGCTCTGGAACAAATAATAGATTAATGAGACCAAAGACTGCCCGTTAGATTTACCCAAAACGCCATGACACTCGCTGTGAGAAATACTGCAAGTGGAGGGATACAAATGGTGTAATGGTTCTGTTCTGTTATCACTAGAAAATTGCATGCATGGAAAAGGCTCTCAGTCAGTCATATTTGAGAACCAGAAAACAACCGTTGTATAAATAAATACAACACCAAGCTGATGGTCAGCCAACATCAGCCCATCGCTGAGCATCTGTCATCTTAGATTTGCATTGTGTTCTGTACTGTTGGCACCAGTCGGACCGTCTCTTTGATTGGCTGTTCAATTTAGTGAACGAGTCAGCACACAAGAATAAAAGCAAAAGTGATTAAAGTGAGCAAAGAAGTCGAGACGATACAGACAGAAGGCTGTTCTAGTTTTACATCATCTTACCTGAGCATTCCAGTACACTAGTATCCAGACATGAGCTGTCTGGAATAAAGAAAGTGATCAACATTATTCATATTCAGAATGGTAAGCAAGTGCTGCTTTGTTACAGGTTATATATATGCAGCCCTAGTTTTGGTTCCCCTTTTTGAATGATGAGTTGATACGTGCTGATAGAGACAGTTATTTCCTCTGACGCAGGTGCGTCTTAGCCTGGGCACTTGCAACGCGAGGCGACAACACAGTCAGCTTCCATTACCACTATTTCTTTGATTTTGGTTTGGTGTGTCACAACCTTTGGGGAAACACACATGCTTAAAAGATAAGGATTAAAAAATTTATATAAATCTGTCATTGGGGTGAAATAGGTTGAAAAGTTTTCATTTTCAGTTAAGTATAAAGGTCTTAGTTACTTAAGACTTTTTTTCTTTTGTATCATTTTGTATAGATTAAATTTATTAGAGATGGTTATTATGAAAAAAAGGGTAGGCAAAAATAAGAAAGGAACAGTTCACAAGAAAATTCTGACATTGCAACGCTTATGATGTTCCAACGTTCTGACTTTATTTCTTCCGTGAACAACAAAATGAGATGTTTTGCATAATGTTCATGCTGCTCTTTTCCATTCAATAAAGGCATCAAGTGACTACTGGCTGTGAAGCTCAAATAAAGTAGCATAAAAGTTGGACCTTATGACTTATTCCAGTTGTTAGGAATGATAATTATAATATTTGATAAGATCCCCCTCCACTGGAGCTATCAAATGTCATTTCCATTTCTGCTCATTCAATTCAAGAAGCAGCAGTGTTTTCAATGGCAAACCTGGCTGTACACCTTAATATTTCAAATTTTGTTGGATTACTTAAATGAATTTCAGTCTGTTCCTCAGACGTAGCTATCATATGGGTTCAGAAGACATGGAATGTAATGCTAGAGTTATTTGGATTATTATTATGATGCTTTTTATGGAGCTTGACAGCCTTTGGTCACTGTTACGTGTATTGTTTGGGCCCTTATCAAGCTTCTGTTCTTTTATAGTTACTACATCCTGGCACACTGAAGATGATGCGTACCGTGCGCCACCCATTGATCGGTCCATTTTGCCAACGGCTCCACGTGCCGCCCGTGAGCCCAACATCGACCGCTCCCGTCTGCCCCGCAGTCCCCCCTACACCGCCTTCCTGGGCAACCTCCCCTACGACGTCACTGAAGAATCCATCAAAAACTTCTTCCGTGGACTCAATGTGAGTTTCCTCTGTTCCTGTGAGTCTGCAGAAGGAATGCTCCTGTGAATTCTCCCATGCATTGTACTTTGTTAACATGGATTCTGCCAAACAGCATCGTCAAGGGTTTTCAGACTTGTGCTGTTTTGCATGACACCTTGTGGTGAATAGTGCATGAAGAAATCATTTTTCAAGATGTTTTCAGATCACGTGTGTTCAGTATAAAACTGAAACTTTTTGAGTTCTTAATTTTGGTGGTGATGAGTTTCACGTGTCATTATTTTATTCACACAGATCAGTGCTGTTCGCCTCCCGAGGGAGCCCAGTAACCCAGAACGGCTGAAAGGCTTCGGTTATGCAGAGTTTGATGACATAGAGTCTCTGTTGCGTGCACTCAGTCTCAATGAAGAGGTGAGATACAATTGTCAGTCATGTGAAAATTTAAATTCTTGCTGTCTGTATGTCTGCCAATAACATACAGACCTGTGTGCTTCTGAATTATAGACCTTACTGTTGGTGGTGTTGGTAGTTTCATTTTAGCCACATGGTGGCGCAAGTTATCTGTTACAGTGTCCAAAATGAAGACACAGGCTCTAGGCTCTGTAATTAACCCTTCCTCTTACTCGCTTTCTAGAACCTTGGAAACCGTAGGATCCGTGTGGACATTGCTGACCAGTCCAATGAGAAAGGTGTGGTTCTGAGAAACCAGTCTGTTTATATGCAGCATAATGCAGTTGTGAATCTATTATTGGAGGGGGAAAAAATTATTTCCATATTCGCAATAATGTTTGTTTTTTTCCTGATCAGAGAGAGACGAGCGCTCCTCATCCGGGCGGGATCGTAACCGTAGTGAGCGAGACTTGGGCCCGGACAAGACTGATTCTGACTGGCGGGCAAGGCCTAAATCTGACTCTGATGACGGTCCACGCAGGGACGAGGCCTTTGGAGAGCGTAAGCAGTTATTTCATCTGACAAGTATTTGTTGGAGAAAGAGTTTAGGAGGAAACAAGTAGTTGAGCTACAGTAAAGCTTTGGAGAAGTAGTAAGCCACATGACAAACTACTAAACATACGTATTATAAGATTATTATATTGTATTTGACGTTCTATTAAATATATGGTTATTGGTCAGCATTGAAGAGGGAGTAAAATAAAATAGTATATTAGAAATCAAATATTTTATATTTCAGATGTTGCAACGGAAAATGGTGTGAATTGTGTGATCCACTTTCTTAGGATCCCGAGATCGTTATGAATCAGACCGTTACCGTGACGGCCAGCGGTGGGACAGTGACCGCTATGACGGAGGAAGAGAACGATACCGGGAGCGTTATGATGACAGAGACCGCAGAGAATACGACAGAGGTATATAACACCTTCATATATTACAGATCACTTGGACTTGCAGCAATGTGTTTTAGTGATAGAGAAATGTGCCAGCATTAAATTTGTCACGTTGAGAGTGTTTGGGTCCTTTTTGTCCCGTAGTGTCAGCAATCTTGAGAATGGATAATGAACTCTTTATTTTCAGATACACTGTTCAAACGTTTGGGGTCAGTAAGGCTTTTTTATGTTTTTAAATAAATCTCATGCTCACTAAGACTTCATTTATGTGATCAAATATGCAATAAAACAGTCATATTCTGCATTAAAGCTTAAAATGAACAGGTTCTCATAAAACGTCATTTATTCTTGTGATGCAGAGCTTACTCCAGTCTTCACTGTCAGATCCTTCAGAAATCATTCTAATATGCTGATTTCCTCATGAAATATGTTTTATTATTAGCATTTTTGAAGGCAGTTGTGCTGCCTAATATTTTTGTGGAAATAAAATTATTTGATTAAAAGGATTCTTCGATTAAAAACAATAAAACAAAATCCTACTGACCTCCAACTTTTGAACAATGTTTTTGAATAAGTTCTGAATAAATATTGTGTAAAATTAGCATTTTTTTGCCCATTTGTCAGCGCTCTATAATTATTATTGATAAATGATAATATTGTTTCCCCTCGGTTCAAAAAGATGAAATAACTTGACAAATATGGTGCCTTATGTCAAAATTACAGAAATAAAATCCAACTCTGTTATCCATGTGCAACAGAACAGGGCCTTGCTCCTTAGAAATGCTTCTTAATCTTACCGAACCTTATTTCAGGCTATGATTCTCGCGGTGGGGGTCGTCGACCATTTGGAAGTGGTTTTCGGCGCGACTATGACGACCGACGGGATGACGTTCGGGGCAGCGGGGAGCGCTATGGAGATCGCTACAGTGATCGTGAAGAGAGATACGAGAGACGGGATGAGAAGCGCGAGGACAGAGGTGGGACGGTGCATTTACATTTATCTGGGTCACTCCAGGAACCAAACCTTGAATCAGATCATCTAAACAGTCTCTACTGCTTCTGTGTTTAGGTCCCCTTCAGAGGCCCAAGCTGAACCTGAAGCCCCGCAGTGTTCCCAAAGAGGAAGAACAGAGCACCGGCCCTATAGTCTCATCGGGACGAGCTGCGTCCATCTTCGGAGGAGCCAAACCGGTGGACACTGCAGCTAAAGAGAGAGAGGTGGAGGAGAGGCTTAAGAAAGAGCAGGAGAGACTGCAGAGGCAGCTGGAGGAGGACAAGAACAGAGGACCTGAACGCAAGCCCAGAGAGAGGTACAGCACATAGATGGACACTTTTTATTCAATTTTCTTAACATTGAATTTTATAGTTAAAGGGATAGTTCACCCACAAAATGGAAATTCTGTCATCATTTACTCACCTGCATGTTGAAGTTCTGTATGAGTTTCTTTCTTCTGAACACAAAATAATATATTTTGAAGAATGTTGGTGACCAAATAGTTTTGGTTCCCATTGACTTTCATTTGTATGAAAAAAAACAAACGATGGAAATTGGGACTGAAAATGTTTTCCTACCAGCATTATCTAAAATATATTTTTTTGTGTTTCACAAAAGAAGGAAGATAAGACATGTTTTGAACTGCATGATGGAGAATAAATGTTGACAGAATTTCTATTTTTGGCTGAACTAACTAACAGGATTTTTTTTTTGTTATATATTTTATAATTTTTAAAAATAAATTACTTTTTTTTTTAATGTGTTGCATTTGGTTAAAGCTAGAGGATGAACTATTCATAAACTGGAGTTAATCTGGAATAACATTATATAAATATTAACAAGTTTGTGTTAAAAATGAATGTAACTATGTTCTCTTCTCATGGATATGAATTTTTGTGACGTTAATTATATTTAAATTAATTAATGCATTATTAACTCAGAATACATAATTAATTTGCATATTAATCTAAGTTTGTGAATGGATAATGTATAATTAAATCATACACCAAAAAAAAAATAATGCGATGTTATCAAGTCCCTGAAATTTAGTAACAAACCAAAAGAGAACTTTATTTTTCACATGCTTTCTCTTTTTCTAAACAGTATTTTCACTCTTGTTTTCTAATACACTCAGGCATCCCAGCTGGCGTAGTGAGGACCAAGCAACCGAGCGCTCACGAACAGGAAGTGAGTCATCACAAACAGGAAACACATCGAGCAGGGGTAAGTGATCACTGACTGGTCCTTATGCACAGGTCTGATGCAAACAAGACATGAATTGACACATGTAAAAAAAATCTACCATCATACTGTCACTATATGCAATGATTTATTAAAAAGAAACTTTCAGAGTCCAATCCGTCTCCTCTCTGTACAGCGCCGAGGCGTCGGGAGAGTGAGCGCTCTGTAGAAAACGAGGTTTTCAGCAGCCGTGATGAGGATTCATCCTCACATGGAAACCAGACTACTACTTCCAAGCAGGAAGGGCTGCCGCTGAAAGTTGTCCCAGCGCCGCCACCTAAGGAGAACGTCTGGGCGAAGAGGAGTGCCATGAGTACAGGATCCAGCGAGAGTGATAGTAGACCTGTTGTCTCTCCCAGCAGTAGCACGCCACCCAAAAGGTTTCTTTCTGGATTGATATGCTATATATAGATAGCTATTATTCAAAGACTATAAGAATTATTTCAGTATAATATATTATATAATATCTAAAATACTCTACGTCAAAAGTTTGGGGTCTGTAGGTTTTTAATTTTTTTGTGTTTGACTTAGTTTTAAAAGAATAAATTCAAAATAGTTACACTTCATGTTACGATGTCCTTATTACAGTGTAATTATATGTTTAAGTACTGAGTAATATTAATTAACTACATGTACTTACTGTATGGTTAGGGTTAGGATGGGGGTTTGGTTTAGGGTTAGTTGCATGTAATTATGCATCATTTATTGTTATTATTATAGAAAGTACATGCAATGTGTAACAAGGACATCGTAAAAATGTTACCATAAAAATATTAACATTTTGAAATGGTATTACTGTTGAAAATAAATGTTTCCTATTTAAGTATACTTTAAAATGTAATTTATTCCTGTGATGCAAAGCTGAATTGTCAGCATCATTACTTCAGTTTTCAGTGTCACATGATTCTTCAGAAATCATTCTAATGTGCTGATTTGCTGCTCAAGAAACATTTCTTAATAATCTCAATGATTTAAACAGTTGTGCTGCTTAATATCTGTGTTGAAACAGTAATATTTTTCTTTTAGGATTCTTTGAACAAAGTTTGAAGAACAGCATTTATTTAAAATAATTTAGTTAAAATAAGTTGTTTTTGTCACTTTTGATTCATTTAATGCAGCTTTGCTGAATTAAAGTATTAATTTCTTTAAAAAAAAATCTTTCTGACCCCGAACTTTCGGAAGTTCATATAAATATATATATATAGAGAGAGAGAGAGAGAGAGAGAGAGAGAGAGAGAGAGAGAGCTCTTTATAATTATTCAGACTTTCTGACTAGAATTATTCAGTTTATTATTATTTTTTATGTACTTTATTTTTCAGTGCACCAAGCTCAGCTGATGCTCCTCAAAGAAATAAAGGTAAGCTTGTAAGTGTCCTGGTCCACTGAGACATGAAATAACGGTGGAAGGTGTAAAAGAAGTCAGTGCATATACTCCATTTTCACTCACAAGTCACAACTGGAAACTCTTAAAATATTATAGTGGATTGACAACAGGGGTTTATATTTCTTTTCCAGTTGTTGAGCAAGAGATAATGTCCACTAGCGTCCCTTCCTAAAAACAGCCTCTTCCAAATGTTCAGTTAAGAAGCAGTAAAGTGCTCTTGAACCTACAGCCTAATGCAGCTCCTTTATTAGTAGAGTTGTCCATAGTGTCCTCTGCTGAACACTGGGCTCTCCTTACAGATGAAAACAAAGCAGATGGGGTGCGCCGGGACCGGGGCCCCTCTCGGGGGCGTGGGGGGTCCTCGGGCTCTGGAACAGGCAGGGGGCGTGGAGAAGCAGCGAGCCGAGACCGAAGGAAGGAGACAGGAGACAGGTTAGCTGCTCTCTGGCACCCCTACTGCTCAAAAGTGTAGAGAGCTTTCTTCCTTCTGGAAATAATATTTACTAGATTCTTGTTAGTATTTTTGAATTATGGGTGGTGGTTGGATAAATGTTTATTTTCTAGTTTGGGCACTGTGTCCATTCGCATCTTTCCAGTCTCAACAACAAAAGAAATGATTTACTAATTTTTTTTTAAATCAGTTGAATTATAATTTGGTGACTCAATCATAAAATCAATCACTTGTGGTGAAAAAGAGTCACTTGAGAAATCCACCAACACAGAGATTGACAAGCTGCTTTAAGACAAATGGAGTGATACAAACAGTGAAAACCCATTATATTTAATGACTAAAACTAACTGTTGTATAAAACAACAGTTGAAACATATTTCAGCTCAACAGTAATAGCAGATATCGCTGGGCAAGATGCATTTGGCCTCAGGAACGAGAGAACGAACAGAGCAGGGACTTCGATCTCATTTCAACAACAAATAAAAGGAGTTTTTACATACTGGATTTTACAGTGTCGATTTAGGGCTGAGCGATTTAATCGAATTTTATTTAGATTTCAATTTTGGATTTGATCATCTATGAAAACAGGATAAAACAATTATTGTGGCAAGTTCCCGTTTTGCAGTGATGCTCTGGTTTTGTCTCCAGACCACTTTCCTTTCCTTTACAATGGTGCTTTTTAGAGGTCGGCTGATAGTGGATTTCACTGATACCGACAGCTAGGTTGGACCACACTCTCATACAGTGTAATGACAGCAGAGCCTTCTCAGCCACTCCAGCACAATCCCGAAAAACTATCAGCATGGATTTTTGCAGATAGTTCCAGCAATCAACTAAAGGTGCTGATTAATCAGCAAAGCCGATACATCTGTCGACCTCTAGTGCTTTTTATCCTGCTTCTGAAAAGCTCAAACTTAACATCCTAATCATGTAATGTGACTGCCGTAAAATGCAGTTTCCTGCGAATCGTGCTTGATATTAAAAAGTTAGAAAAGGCTCATTAAGAGATTTCACACTATTTTCTAGACGTCTTTGTGCGCGCACTCAGATAGCAAGCATATATTGACCAAAAAAGTTGTGATTACGATTTTGCCATAATCAAGCAACTTTGTTTTTTGAAATATTGCCAATTGGATTTTTTCCTCCTGGGATCGAAATCTCTGCTCTTGAGTGTTTTTCTGAATGAGTGTAGACGTCCTTGTGAGACTCCGTCTCACTGTGTTGTGCGTTACTTGTAGAAAGGACGCGAGAAGGGAACGAGATCTCAGACCAGCACCAGAGCCAAAGAAATTTGAGGAGCCTCCCAGCCCTGTGAGTGACAGAGCTAACGCTCTCTCTGGGTGTGATCCCATGATCCCTGCTCCCTCTGCTTTTACTTCTGGCTTTCTTTGCTCACCAGTCCTTCAATGAAAGTTTTCTCTAGTGGCTTTTTTAGATGCTTCATTCACTGTAATGGAAATTACAATGTTGCTCACAGACTGTAATTGTGGGCCTCTTTTGGAAGATATGTGATTTGAAAAATATGAATATTTATTTGAGTCTAGACACATAATTCTGATCCAAGCACTGAATTATAGCTGTAGTATAGAAAGGAAAAGATGGTACATTGAGAATATTCATGCAAACCTCTCCAATACGTGTATGTATGTGAAAACATTACATTTGACACCACCTTATCTCATGAAGTTTAGATCAGTCCTAAAGATGTAAATGTTTTTCCATGTGTTTTTACCAAATGTGTGTGGCATCTATAACTGGATGAGGTTCTCAGTACGAGTTATGCAGGAATTTCCTGTGGTCTGTTGCATCATTTGCAGCTTCTGAATGAAGAAAAATACTTGCGTAATTGACATCCACTCAGGTCTGTTTTCACACTGGAGTCCATCTGGATTTTCACCGTGACAGAACTTTTCAAACAAACACATAGAGTCTGAACTCCATTTGGAAGGGGTTTTCATGGTAAGTGAAATGAACCAAATAAATGGACCAGATGGAACAGACTTAAAATAAACCAGGTGTTAAAGGACCAGTATTTGAGTTAACTGGTGAACAGTGTCTTCTTCAGGACGTTTAGACTGTCTAACCTCCCGATAGTCCTGGATTTATCCAGTATAACATGGAATAGCAAATTAGAGGTTAAAAATGTGTCTAGCCCTGTATAGCTCAGAGGCACTGTTTACACCTGGTATTAAGCTTTGGTGGACTGGATCACAAGTAGATGAGGGAGATACCTTTCCATTTACGCCTACAAACAGGGCTAAAGATATTCAGCTATCCACACACCTGATATTTTATTTATTTTAAACTGCATTTTTTATCTAACATATCTTTTAGGGCCTTCCTGAGTCTATCCTCCCTTTTTTCTGTATTTTTTTTTTCATCTGTAATTGATTTTCTTTAAGATAACACATGACAAAAAATTGCAGACCCTAATTGTAATTGTGCTATTCACCTTTAAATCAACATAAAATAAGAGACATTCATGTTGTAAGCATAGATTTTCATGCCTGCCTACTTGTTTTATTTGTAATATTTTTTATTATTTACTTCTTCTGAAAAATAAGGTGGATGGTGGCATCTGGTTGGGAAGTTGCTAATTGTTAGTTAAGAAGCAGGGTTTTTATATATATATTTTTTTTTCCTCATATGTTGCCTCAAGACTTTTATATATAAAAATATATATTATATAGGCTATTTTATTTATCATAATTTTTTTGGACCCACTTATATTAAGTGCCTTTAACTACTGTTTACATGCATTTAAATCAATTATTTGATGCATTGCATTTATTGTTTGCATAGCCTAAATGATATGATACTTAATTAAACTGATATTTAAAAATACATCTCTATTTCATTTCTGTGGTTGCATCTATAATTACACTGTTGACCCTACCCCTACACCTTAACCCACATACCACCAAATCTGCCCCTAACCTGAACCATATCCCACCTCAATAGCAGCAAAAGTGATTTGCAGTACAAAATAATAAGTACATTGTACCAAACAATTTATTATTATTGATGTGTGGACATTTTTTTCACAAAAGAAATAGTCTCTGAAAGGCACTAAATCACTTAAAAATTCATTTTGTAGAAAAGAAAGGCTTTCATATCCTTGATATATATTCAGAGGGTCTAAATGCTGATTACTTCCAGTTACACTGGTTGCACCAATCAAAGGCACAAACCATCACTAACATAAGTTTGATTCCTAAAACCTCAGTATCTCACATTGTCAGAGCAGTCAAAACAACAGTTCAACTGAAAATCACCTGAGACTGTAAAGTACATATTAACCTCAAATACCAGTAATGATTTGGTTACATCTCACTATCCCCTTTTTGTTTTAACAGAAATTCAGCTCAGCCAGTAAATACGCAGCCTTGCTGATGGACGGGGAGCAGGGAGACGAAGAGCAGGGTGGAGACTAAGAGGAGGACGGACTGCACAGACGACGGTCTCAATTGAATTACAAATTAAACCTACAGCTTTTGTTTCATGCAGCACTGAAGGACCCAGATGAGCTCTCTGAGAGCAAAAAAATACATTTTTAGAGCAACCCCCCCTCTTCGAGACTGAACTGAAAACCTAGTGGGAAAATACAGGACTTCTTTTAAAGTAAAAAAAAAAAAGAGAGTGTGGAAGGATGAATGCTTATGACTAATACATTTTTTGTGGGGGGTTACAATACTCATGAAAGGGATCCTGCTCTTGTATACATCAAGTTGAGTGCATTTCTCGTTAGCTTGATTGCACATTGAGTGTCGGGAAAGTGTAGAATTAAAAAAAAAAAAAAAATGCCACAAGATGAATGATTTTCCTGAACTTTAGGGCTCCCTGAGCTTTCTGAAAGAACATTTACCGCAATTGCTTTACCGAGATCTCTGGTCAAGTACAGCGGTCCATGACCTGCTTTGTCCACCCATCAGTTATAAATCTCACAGCCTTGGTTTTGTGTCTTAAGCTGGCATTGGCTGACGGGTATGATGATTTGTATTCAGGCTTAACAGCCACTGAATAACGGCCAGCAAGTTAGTTTCGGATTGATATTTCTCTGTGCTGCTTTAAGCCAGAGTCTCCCATTTTCTCACTTATCCTTTTGAGGACTTTTTAAAGCCACTTCTTTGGACTGATGTGCAATAGGAATTAACATATTCCTCAGATTCTACAAAAGAGACTGCTGCAGCTTTGGGTTGAGCCTATATCTAAAGGTAGTGGCATGAAATTGCTTATTGATTTAAACTGTGTACCATCTTAAAAAACAATAAAAGACTACATTGAGTCAGTTATGCTTTGGAGGACATTGTGAATTAAAATGCATCCCAGAAGATTGTAGTTTTATTAGTTTTATTATTTGCCATATGGAGAAATGTCACAGAAAGGTATAGATAAAATGAGGCTATATATATATATATATATATATATATATATATAGAAATATGTAGTCTATTATTTATATATATATATATATATATATATATATATATATATATATATATATATATATATGGCAATATTAAAAATATATAGTATTTTGTCTACATTAAAAATAAAATGGATATTAATAGATATTTGCTAAATATTATAATTAAGCGTTAAATATGCATGTTTTTATAGATGAACTTAAAGTGTGCTTTATACACTACTATTTGCAGTTAGTAAGATTTTTTTTTTTTTTTTTGAAAGAAGCCTAGTGTCCAAAAATTTAGCTGTGGGTTAAATATTTGTGACAAAAATTAGTGGCATATTTGAATGTTAAATCCATATTTGAAGAATATTCCATGTGTATCACCCGGACTTCAGAGTTAAGTGTATTTCTATTCATCTGGCACTTAGGGAGTATTCATTTTGGACCCTAATGCCAGTTCCCCCCTGAAGCTCTGTCTCCTGGACCATTGGTATACTTTGAGGTCAAAGGTCACTAGTCGTTCAGTCTGCCTTTGGTCTGCCACTATGTTCAAAGGATCCAGAGCCTTGATACTGCAAGGCATAACATCGGCAACAACACCAACACTTAGAGTTTGTGTGTATATCCTGGATACATGCTTGGAGGGCTGGAGTTTCGGTCTATTCTCATTTCCCATGAAAATTCCAGTGGAACGAGGTTTCTTTTTTTTTCGAGCATTATGAGGATGTTATTAAAGAGGGAATGCTTAAAAAAAAAAAAAAAAAAGTTCACCCTGAAGCATAACTGAGTACTTCATTCAAAATAGGTTGGGAGGTCGGTGCAGGTTTACACTGGCTAATTAGTTAAAGTAAAATTACTAAAGTGAGTTAAAACAGGAAGCAAGTTATGCTGAAAGAATGTTTTTGGACAGATTGTTTCTCGGAACCATTTGACGTCACGCATCAAACTATGATAAATACTACTCTGCTCATGCTGTGCATCCTTTTAACACCCCCTTCATCCTGTGACCTTCTGCTGGACGGAGGCCAGAGAATGTGCCCTTAACCCCAGCCTCTCAGGCCTCATAAACTGAGCCCAGGCCCCAAAGGGTCGTCTCTGTTTCTAGTACAGCAACCCTGACAGGAAGCAGACAGGGCCGTGGGATGCGGACCACAGAACAGGAACCCAATGTTCTCAGAACATCTGCGCATGTGGTGTATCTCTTTGACATTTTCTCAGCATCTTTGGGTTTCTGCCTTTCATATTCTATTCTGATCTGTGAAGTTTCTCCTGTGGTTAACATCTGCCTGGTTCTCTTTCAGTAGCTGTGTTTATTGGGCCAGATTGAAGCCAGCATGAAATTAAAATTAAACCTTGTACATATTCCTGGTTTTATTGTGATGATTCTTCTTTGTACATTATTCCAAAGGTAGAAACTCTGTCTTTGCAATATTTCATCATAATGTAACAACTTGCCCCAACCCTGAAATTCCTTTTTTTTTTTCTGATGACATCAACAAGGCCACGTGGTTACTAGTGAAATCCTGTTTCACTTTGAATTATCAAGGTAAAATGGGTTCCAGTCATTGTTTCATTGCTGACTTTAATGCTGAAAAAAAGATTGACTTTTACATTAGCAATTCTTTTATACTTTTTAAATGTCGGACTTGAGTATTTGAATGTATATATAAATAGATTTGAGTAATAGAAATGTGTTAGTGTCTTATGTGTAAGCCAGGTTAAAGAGATAGGTCTTTAATCTAGATTTAAACTGACAGAGTGTGTCTGCCTCCCGAACAGTGTTAGGTAGATTATTCCAGAGTTTGGGCGCTAAATAGGAAAAGGATCTGCCGCCCTCAGTTGATTTTGAAATTCCAGGCATTCTCAAATTGCCAGACTTTTTAGAGCGCAGCAGACGTGGAGGACTATAATGCAATAAGAGCTTGCTCAAGTACTGAGGTGCTTAACCATTCAGGGCTTTATACGTAATTAGCAGGGGTTTAAAATCTATACGATGTTTAATAGGGGGCAAGTGCAGTGTTGACAGAACAGGGCTAATATGGTCATACTTACTGGTTCTATTAAGAACTCTAGCTGCTGCATTTTGAATCAGCTGGAGTTTGTTTATTAAGCATGCAGAACAACCACCCAATAAAGCATTACATTAATCTAACCTTGATGTCACGAACGCATAAATTAGCGTTTCTGCATTTAACATTGAGAGCATAGGTCACAACCCTGCTGAAAAAAACAGCATATGCTGGTTAGGTATGTTTTGACACTGGGATGCTGGTTTATGTTGGTCCTTTGCTGGTTTATGCTGGTCCTTTGCTTTTTACGCTGGTCCTTTTGCTGGTTTATGCTGTTCCTTTGCTGGTTTGAGCTGGTCCTATGCTGGTCCTTTTGCTGGTTTATGCTGTTCCTTTGCTGGTTTGAGCTGGTCCTTTGCTGGTTTAAGCTGGTCCTATGCTGGTTTATGCTGGTCCTTTTGCTGGTTTATGCTGGTCCTTTTGCTGGTTTATGCTGGTCCTTTGCCAGCAAAGGAACAGCTCAAACCAGCAAAGGACCAGCATAGACCAGCATCCCAGCGTCAAAACATACCTAAACAGCATATGCTGTTTTTTCAACAGGGAATTTAGATATATTTTTGAGATGGAAAAATGCAGTTTTACAAATGCTAGAAACGTGGCTGTCGCAGGAAAGATTGCTATCAAATCTTTTGAAGTCTGATTGCTCTTGTCCTATGACAAACCCCAAGGTTAATCAGGTGAAGTTGGTCTCCATAAATATGGAAACCATTTTTGTGGCCCCAAATTGACAACAGCACATAGCCTATCACAGAAACCAAGTAGTCACAAACACTTCTGTAGCCCAGATATATATTTTTTTAATATATTGTTCTTGGCAGAGCTACTTCAAACCGAAGGTAAACAAACAATTGGTGAAGTAACATAAAATACGATTTACTTCTGTTGCATTTAAGACTGTTTTATTGTTGTGTGGTCAGATGCCGGACGAGTTTTGCTTTATTTGGCATTGGTGTGTGGTGCAACATTTCTTAGAACTTGGCAAGATTTCCCAGTCTCTCCTGTTTATGAAAAAGTGACTAAATTATGGTCCTTGAGATCTCGCACACACCCTAGTTTCGACACAATTGCTTTCATTCTCAGTCAGCTTGCTCAAGAGTGTCGAGGTCTAAAAATAAAGAACCAACCCAAGCCCTGGAAGATTGCAGGACAGTATGTGAAAACTGACCACTTATTTAGGAGGAGACTGTGAAAAACACTGTGGTAAACTTGGAAATTTTCTTGTAAACTCTGAGGGTGTTGAGGTCATGGCTTTGTATAAACAATAGTTGGCCTTTTCAGTCTCTTACACACCCTCTGTAGGTGAGATGTGTTGTGAGATCATCCACGTCTAATGGATTAGTTCAAGCACTGAAGCACATACTGAGGGTTAAATGACTGCTTTAAAAGTTAAAGAACCATTGTAAGCAGCTTGGTGTTTTACTTTCAAAGATTTCTAAGGATACGATTGAGGACGCCTGTCCTGCAGAGTTTAGCTCCAATTCAAATTAAACACACTTAAACCAGCAAATCAAAGTCTTCAGAATTGCTAGAAACCTCCTAGCAAGTTTATTGGAGCAGCTTTGAGTTAAACTGCAGGACACTGTCCCTTCAGGAGCAGGTTTGGACAGCCTTGGCTTAGTGCAGGGGTGTGCAGACTCATTCATGGAGGGCCACTGTCCTCCAGAGTTTAGCTCCAATTTGTCTCAACACACCTGCCTGGACGTTTCTAGTATGTCTAGTAAGCCCTTAATTAGTTGGTTTAGGTGTGTTTACTTGGGGTTAGAGCTGAACTCTGCAGGACAGTAGCCCACTAGGACTGAGTTTAGACACCCCTGGCTTAGTGAGACAACCAGTTTTGACACTTTTGTTCTGGCAAGTCTGGCTATTCCAGGGATGTCTAGTCCTTCTCCTGGAAGGGATACTCCACCCCAAAATGAAAATTTTGTCATTAATCACTTACCCCCATGTTGTTCCAAACCCGTAAAAGCTTTGTTCGCCTTCGGAAAACAATTTAAGATATTTTGGATGAAAACCGGGAGGCTTGAGACTGTCCCATAGACTGCCAAATAAATAACAGTGTCAAGGTCCAGAAAAGATATGAAAGTCATCGTCAGAATACTCCATCTGCCATCATCCTTGTGGCATGGATGACACAAATGAGCATGCTCAGCATATGGTGATATGGATAGACACAGAGGAGATTGTTGTCAAAGGAATTATTGAATAAAGTCATTATTTTTGTTTTCTTCACTTACAAAAAGTGTTCCCGTCGCTTCATATAACCCAGATTGCACGTCTGATGACAGATGGAGTATTCTGAAGACGACTTTCATACCTTTTCTGGACCTTGACACTGTTTACTGTTTACAGTCTATGGGACAGTCTCAAGCCTCCCGGTTTTCATTTAAAATATATTAAATTGTGTTCAGAAGATGAACAGAGCTTTTACGGGTTTGGAACGACATGGGGGTAAGTAATTAATGGTAAACTTTTCATTTTGGGGTGGAGTATCCCTTTAATGTCCTGCAGTGCTTATCTCCAGCTTGCCCCAACACACTTGCATTGGACGTTTGTATTATATCCTAAAAACCTTGATTAGCAGGTTCAGTTGTATTTTATTAAGGTTGGAGAAACCGTGCAAGATAATAATCTTCCAGAAGTTATAGTTAACATCTTCTTAGTCAGTTTTTTTTTTTAACATAGTCAAAAATAGTGTTTTCCTCCCTGTGCAGCAGTCTAAGCCTGTTGGCCAGATGCGGGTGCACCCTAGAGTTCAATAGTCATGACCACAAGGCTCTTAGGAATTGCTATAAACTGGAAGAAAGTGAAAGGAGCTGCCATAAACAATCTAAAAAGATTAATAACAAATTGGGATGGTGACTTCCATTCATTACCTTTCCTTCTGACAGGTAAAAGTCTAAATGTCCAGATATTCAGAAAAATTTGTGCATCAAGATTTTGTACTGACATGCCTTCTTTTTTTATTTCTGCTATGGTAATCTTCATTATTTCTGTTGATTGTATGGTTAGTTCAAATCCCTAACTCTAAGTCTTAGGTCTTCAACCCTGTTCCTTGAGACCCATTGTCCTGCAAATTTTATTTCCAACCTGCTTCAGCACACCTGCCCATCCTGAAGTGATCCTGTAGACCTTGATTGACAGTTTCAGAAGTATTTAGTTAGGGTTGTAGCTAAACCTCAGGAGCAGGGTTGAAGACTATGCTCCAAGTAGTAGACTTCAGGACTTAGTCTCATACTATTTGTGCCTGGGCATGAATACTTAAAACTGTACAGCTTATTAAGTCCTATAAACCTACATATCTAGAGACCATTGGCTGGTTGCATAAACTGATTAGACTAGTCTTGAAAGATAGACAAGTATTATATATATATATATATATATATATATATATATATATATATATATATATATATACACAAGGACCAGCTGTATTTTCTTGGGAAAATGTACCAATATTTGTTACATATATTGCATGTTGTGAGCACTTTAACAGCAGGACTGTGGGATTTGTTGTTTGTTGTTTTTAAGCATTTCAGTTAATTTGTCTTCATCTGAAATTGCTTGTACTATCTTTGCTTAGTGGTCAATCCAGGACCATTTGTTAAAAAAACACTGTCTCGAGTGTTCACTTAGATTCTCATCTTCCCGTCTCTCTGTCTATTTATCTTTCCTTTTTTGGACTGTCCACTCTTTGTTTTCTTGTTCTATTTTTAGTAGTCTCTTCAGCTTTTCTCATACGACTCCTTATATTTTTCCCCTCTTCCGTTCCATTTTGTTGCAGCAATCAGAATGAAAAAAACAAGGTTCAAAAGTCCAGACAGACATCTGTAGACTCCTACGTAAATCCTTTCATTTTCACTCAGTTCATAATTAATCTGGTCAGTGTGTTGTCTCTCTGTCCTCTGTTTTCCTGCTTGAAAAGCCTCCCCGCACCATTACTGTTGGCAGCTGGCTGTTTTTTAGATGATAGCATTTTGGAGCATTTTCCTGCTGCTGTCACTTCAGGTGTTGAAAGATGCATCTCACTGAAAACTGCATGGTAGGCTCATCAACTTCATGAAGTGCCAAAATCTGTGTATCAGACAAACACATTTTATTAGTATCAGTCCATAGATCATTCCATTCTCTATTTGCGTATGGTGACATATTACTCTTAAAAATGCCTGGGTTTGCTTTTTTTTTTTATTTATGTTAGTTTTCCTTGCACTTAGTTTTATGGAAAAAGTGCTTGCGCAGCCATAGATTTATCTGAGCTTATCTTGATGAAATGAGACTGTCTGAATTTAAAGGTGAAATGTGCAATTGTAAATTCTTCCAATTGTTTTTTTTTTTGAGTAGGCCCATATAGCAACATTGGTGATTTTGATCGGAGCAGGACTGCCTGTTTGGATGAATACTGGAATTGGGGGAGTGTTTGGAAACCTGTTTTGAGAAAGCCATTGACCACATTCATCAAAGTACATTTACATTTACATTTAGTCATTTAGCAGACGCTTTTATCCAAAGCGACTTACAAATGAGGACAATGGAAGCAATCAAAAACAACAAAAGAGCAATGATATAAAAGTGCTATAACAAGTCTCAGTTAGCCTAAACACAGTATATGTAGCAAGGGCTTTTAAATAATATAATAAATAAAAAGAAAACAGATAGAATAGAAAAAGAATAGAGCAAGCTAGTGATAGAGGTCTTTTTTATAATTGTATAATAAATGAAAAGAAAAATAGATAGGATACAAAAAGATTAGAAAGGTAGTTACATTTTTTTTTTTTTTTTTTTTTTTTTTAGAATTAGAATAGTGAGGGAAAAAGTTAGAGGGTCAAATAAAGATGGAAGAGATGTGTTTTAAGCCGATTCTTGAAGATGGCTAAGGACTCAGCTGCTCGGATTGAGTTGGGCAGGTCATTCCACCAGGAGGGAACATTTAATTTAAAAGTCCGTAAAAGTGACTTTGTGCTTCTTTGGGATGGCACAATCAAGCGATGTTCACTTGCAGAACGCAAGCTTCTAGAGGGCACATAAGTCTGAAGTAATGAATTTAGGTAAAGGGGTGCAGAGCCAGTGGTGGTTTTTGTATGCAAACATCAATGCCTTGAATTTTATGCGAGCAGCTATTGGTAGCCAGTGCAAATTGATAAATAGAGGTGTGACATATTCTTTTTGGCTCATTAAAAATTAATCTTGCTGCCGCGTTTTGGATTAATTGTAAAGGCTTGATAGAACTGGCTGGAAGACCTGCCAAGAGAGCGTTGCAATAGTCTAGCCTGGACAGAACAAGAGCTTGAACAAGGAGTTGTGCAGCATGTTCGGAAAGAAAGGGCCTGATCTTCTTAATGTTGAATAAAGCAAATCTGCAGGAACGGACAGTTTTAGCAATGTGGTCTGAGAAAGTTAGCTGATCATCAATCATAACTCCAAGGTTTCTGGCTGTTTTTGAAGGAGTTATGGTTGATGTGCCTAACTTGATGGTGAAATTGTGATGAAACGATGGGTTTGTTGGAACCACAAGCAGTTCTGTCTTGGCAAGGTTGAGTTGAAGGTGATGGTCCTTCATCCAGCAAGAAATGTCTGTTAGACAAGCTGAGATGCGAGCAGCTACAGATGGATCATCAGGATGGAATGAGAGGTGGAGTTGAGTGTCATCAGCATAGCAATGGTATGAAAAGCCATGTTTCTGAATGACAGAACCTAATGATGCCATGTAGACAGAGAAGAGAAGTGGTCCAAGAACTGAGCCCTGAGGCACCCCAGTAGTTTAGATGTTGCGACTTGGACACCTCACCTCTCCAAGATACTTTGAAGGACCTATCTGATAGGTAAGACTCAAACCACTGGAGTGCGGTTCCTGAGATGCCCTTTGTCAGTAGGGTTGACAGGAGGATCTGTTGATTAACCGTGTCAAAAGCAGCAGATAGATCAAGCAAGATAAGTATTGAAGATTTGGATTCCGCTCTTGCCAGTCTTAGGGCTTCAACAACTGAGAGCAAGGCAGTCTCAGTTGAATGTCCACTTCTGAAGTCAGATTGGTTGCTGTCAAGGAGGTTGTTCTGTGTGAGAAAGGTAGAGACTTGGTTGAATACAGCTCGTTCAAGTGTTTTTGCAATGAAAAGGAAGAAGGGAAACTGGTCTGTAGTTCTCTAAAAGAGATGGGTTGAGGGTGGGTTTCTTAAGGAGTGGAGTTATACGAGCCTGTCTAAATGATGAGGGGGAAAACACCTGTATGAAGGGATGTGTTAATGATGTTAGTAAGTGCAGGTACAACTGCAGGAGAAATGGCTTGAAGGAGATGAGATGGAATAGGATCAAGTGGACAAGTCGTAGGATGATTAGAAAGGATGAGTTATTAGAGACTTCTGCCTCAGAGAGTGAAGAGAAGGATGTGAATAAGTGTATGTTTGTTTGTGAGATGTGCTTGATGGATTGTGGTGTGGAAAATTGTGCACTGATGTTTGTTATTTTATTAATGAAAATTGTGGCAAAGTAAAATATAGTAAAATAAAGTAAAATCTGAATTATTAAAAAGGACTTTTCTGGTACAAACCCGATACCAAAAAAGTTGGGACACTTTACAAATTATGAGTAAAAAAGGAATGGAATAATTTACAAATCTCATAAACATATTTTATTCACAATAGAATATAGATAACATATCAAATGTTGAAATTGAGACATTTTGAAATGTCATGCCAAATATTGGCTCATTTTGGATTTCATGAGAGCTAAACATTCCAAAAAAGTTGGGACAGGTAGCAATAAGGGGCTGGAAAGGTTAAATGTAATATAAGGAACAGCTGGAGGACCAATTTGAAACTTATTAGGTCAATTGGCAACATGATTGGGTATAAAAAGAGCCTCTCAAAGTGGCAGTGTCTCTCAGAAGTCAAGATGGGCAGAGGATCACCAATTCCCCCAATGCTGCGGCGAAAAATAGTGAAGCAATATCAGAAAGGAGTTTCTCAGAGAGAAATTGCAAAGATTTTGAAGTTATCATCATCTACAGTGCATAATATCATCCAAAGATTCAGAGAATCTGGAACAATCTCTGTGCATAAGGGTCAAGGCCGGAAAACCATACTGGATGCCCGTGATCTTCGGGCCCTTAGACAGCACTGCATCACATACAGGAATGCTACTGTAATGGAAATCACAACATGGGCTCAGGAATACTTCCAGAAAACATTGTCGGTGAACACAATCCACCGTGCCATTCGCCGTTGCCGGCTAAAACTTATTAGATCAAAAAAGACATATCTAAACATGATCCAGAAGCGCAGGCGTTTTCTCTGGGCCAAGGCTCATTTAAAATGGACTGTGGCAAAGTGGAAAACTGTTCTGTGGTCAGACAAATTAAAATTTGAAGTTCTTTTTGGAAAACTGGGACGCCGTGTCATGCGGACTAAAGAGGACAAGGACAACCCAAGTTGTTATCAGCGCTCAGTTCAGAAGCCTGCATCTCTGATGGTATGGGGTTGCATGAGTGCGTGTGGCATGGGCAGCTTACTCATCTGGAAAGACACCATCAATGCTGAAAGGTATATCCAAGTTCTAGAAAAACATATACTCCCATCCAGACGTTGTCTCTTTCAGGGAAGACCTTGCATTTTCCAACATGACAATGCCAGACCACATACTGCATCAGTTACAACATCATCGCTGTGTAGAAGAACGATCCGGGTACTGAAATGGCCAGCCTGCAGTCCAGATCTTTCACCAACAGAAAACATTTGGCGCATCATAAAGAGGAAGATGCGACAAAGAAGACCTAAGACCGTTGAGCAACTAGAAGCCTGTATTAGACAAGAATGGGACAACATTCCTATTCCTAAACTTGAGCAACTTGTCTCCTCAGTCCCCAGACGTTGGCAGACTGTTATAAAAAGAAGAGGGGATGCCACACAGTGGTAAACATAGCCTTGTCCCAGCTTTTTTGAGATGTGTTGATGCCATAAAATATAAAATCAATTTATTTTTCCCTTAAAATGATACATTTCTCAGTTTAAACATTTGGTATGTCATCTATGTTGTATTCTGAATAAAATATTGAAATTTGAAACTTCCACATCATTGCATTCTGTTTTTATTCACAATTTGTTCAGTGTCCCAACTTTTTTGGAATCGGGTTTGTAAATGTTGTTTTGGACCCCATTGACTTTAACTGTGTGGACAAAACCAGTTTAAACAATCATCAGAATATATTCTGTTGTGTTCTGCAGAATTATTAAAGTCATACAGGTTTGGAATGACATGAGGTAATAAACAATACTTTTCAAGTTTTTTTTCTTTTAAAATTGCCTCTTTCACTCAGGTTGAAATTTCATTTGGATCAAGTCCTAACAGATTACTAGGCTCCATGTAAACATGCCTAGTGTTACGTGACTGATCTGGTAATATTAGTTTCTAGAATTTTTAACTGATGATGTTTTCAGGCAGGTCTCATGGGGACCTGTAAACTCTGAGTCACAACAACATGGAGGACAGGCAGAAAAGTGTTTTAAAGAAGGGAAATATATTTCTCTGTACCTGAGGAAGTTGTTAAAGGGACATTGGCATTTAGAGAGTTGGCCTGTGTGTGCATTCAGAGAAAGAGAGAGAACAGGAAAAGAGGGGGGAGGGAGGCTAGAGGGGCCAAAGAGGCACGAGTGGAATTTGCCTTAAAAGGGGTACGATTTAATAGTCCCACAGGCCACCCTGTCACCCCCACCCCCTCCTCTCCTCTCCATCTACATCTCTTATCGTCCTTCAAGAAAAGAAAAAAAGGTCCTCTGGAAAACTGAAAACACGCAGCTAAAAAGAGTCTTGAGAGGCAGAGATAGAGAGTTTGACTCTAGGAGGCCTTGTCAGGGTAAATCGACTCCGAAGGGCCGATTCTGTTCACACAGGTTCTCAGTTGCACAGCCTAAGCCCAGCCGCTACACATCAATGCTGCCAACTCACATACCAACTCAGTCCAAAGCCCTGCAGAGCTGTGGCTTGCCAGCAATGCCTGTTGTGGTTCGATATGCCATTTAATTTCCTGGTGGATAATCGTGGTTTCAGCTGGCCTGCAATATGAGAATACTGGGAAAATATGCGGGGAAAAATGAGTAAATGGATGAGTGAAGGCAAGAGAAATTAAGCATTAAGCATGCTCTTTGAGGTTGGAAGATCTGTAGGAGGTGCATGTTCCTCACTGTGGCTCCTGGAGACTATTTATTTATTTATTTATCTCAATTTCAAAGCTTCATACTTTGATTCTGATTCTAACAAGAGGTCACGTTTAGATGATGTGGTGCAAACTGGTGGAGAACAGAACATTTTCTGATTCAACAGAAGTTTTAAGTGTTTTTTAGCACTTTGATATGCAATAAATCGGGTGTTGCCAGCTGATAGCTAGAGTGTTTAGGGAGGTTACAAGGTGTTGCTAAGTGATCACTTGAGTGTTCTGTAGATTGAATGGGGCATTGCTAAGTGATCACTAGGGTTTTCTGGGTGGATGACAGGGTGTTGCTAAGTAATTACATGGGCATCTTGGGTGGATTGTATGGGGTGTTGCAAAGTGTTTCTAAGTGTTTTCTTGGGTGTCCTGGGTCGATGATAGAGTGTTCCTAAGTGATTACTTGGGTGTCCTGGGTGGATGATAGGGCGTTGCTAAGTGATTACATGGGTGTTCTGGGTGGATTATATGGGGTGTTGCTAAGTGATTACATGGGTGTTCTGGGTGGATTATATGGGGTGTTGCTAAGTGATTACATGGGTGTTCTGGGTGGATTATATGGGGTGTTGCTAAGTGATTACATGGGTGTTCTGGGTGTTGCTAAGTGATTACTTGGGTGTTCTGGGTGGATTGTATTGTGGCGTAGCTATAGTGATTACTTGGGTGTCCTGGGTGGATAAAACATTGTTGCTAAGTGATTACCTGGGTGTCCTCTGTGGATAAAAGGGTGTTGATAAGTGATTACTTGGGTGTCCTGGGTGGATGATAGGGCGTTGTTAAAGGGATACTCCACCCCAAAATGAAAATTTTTGTCATTTTGTCATTAATCACTTATCCCCATGTCATTCCAAACCTGTAAAAGCTTTGTTCATCTTCGGAACACAATTTAAGATATTTTGGATGAAAACCGGGAGGCCTGTGACTGTCCCATAAAAGGGAACAACATGGGGGTAAGTGATTAATGACAAAATTTTCATTTTGGGGTGGAGTAACTCTTTAAGTGATTACCTGGGTGTCCTGGGTGGATTGTATCACGGCATTGGTAAGTGATTACTCAGGTGTTCTGGGAGGATGATAGGGTGTTGCTAAGTGATTACTTGTTGCTCTGGGTGGATGATAGGATGGTTGCTAGGGGATTGCTAGGGTTCAAAATCTCTGTAATATTATGGTCTCTATATATGGCTCAGATTCCTCATTTAATGTACATATATGGGATGTTTTTCCTATTTTATTGTCCACCTGATGAAAATCATAAATCTTATTCTTTAGAAAAGTACTAGCACACCTATCCCCCACAACCTGCATGATTTAAGGCATCATTTGATGTTCTCCTAACATTAAAACTGAGCAATCACTGACAAAATGCATAGCATAATCTCAGTTAAGATGGTAAAAAAAGTCAGCATATGTCTGTTTACAGTACGAGAGACAGAACTTGAGCACAATGGAGTGTGTGTTTCTGGGAAAAGTAGGGGGTGGGGGCTGATATCCTCTGGATGTTGGCTTGTGAGTTGTGTATATTTGGCTGACCGTATGCGTGCTGCTTTCAGAGTGCTAATAGATTTTGATATAATGGACATATTCTCACCTTTGTTTACGTATGTGTGCTCACAAGAGACAGATGAGTGTGAACTGGTGAACATGCGTGTGTGTTTGAATGAGAGCCAGGAAAAGGGGAAGGGCCTCAAGTGAGCAGACAAAAACAGCTGCTCTTGTTTGCTCGGGAAACCTCATCCAGAGAGAGCGAGCGTGGAGAGACGGACCAGCAGGGTCCAGATCTCTATATGGGTTGTGCCCTGAGTGTGGATAGCTGTGGGGACGAGCCAGATCCGGTACCCGTGAGAGGGTCTTTAAGGAAGGAAAGTGGAAAGTCCAGGGGAAACATGAGGCTGACCAAGGTGGGTACTTTCAAATTTGCTTATAGGTGATGAGTTCAGAGAACATGTATACTTGTGTGTTGCGATGTCAGATGATCAAGAGTCTGTGGTGAAACCCATGTGATGAACTGGGTTTGCTGATGTCTTAAGGGTCAGTTAGAAGTTTCGCAAGCTGTTAAAGTAACTTTCTTTTAGTGAAAACAGCATCAAATAGGATGCATTTGCTGTTTGCCTACATATATGTTGTGCACTTACGTGCTTGTTATGTATAGAGGGTCTAGAACTGTGTTTTATGCTTGCCTTGTTTTTTCATATATTTATCACATTATTGAAAATGGATTTGTTCATATTTTTTAAGAAACTGTGATGCTTGCCTATGCAAAACTTGCCACCACAATGTCAGGGTGTTGCTGTGTGGTTGCTAGGGTATTTAGCATGGTTGCTCTGGTGGTTGCTAGGGTATTCTCAGAGGTTACTAAGGTGTTCTGGGTGGTTGCTATGCTATTTTGGATTGTTGCTTTTTGAAAGCCAGTGTCTGTTCCCTGTTATTTATTTATTTATTCATAATTTAAAAAGAATGAAAGATATGTCTGTTGGGCCAGCTCTCCAAAGACTGGTGAGTCCTCATCTGACCGAATATGTTTATTAATAATATTTTGTTTGCTAGGGTACTTTGGATATTTCCTCTGGTACTCTAGTGGTTGCTGAAGTTCTGATGGTTGCTAGGGTATTCTTTATGGTTACTAAGGTGTTCTGTGTGGTTGCTGCAGTGTTCTGGATGACAGATCAAGTGTCTTTGAATTTTTCTTTGCTAGATATAACTTAGATCCCTCCTTTAGTTTATACAAAGTCTATGAGACATTTTTCACCAATTTTATTGCACACAATATGAAAATCATAATTTTGTAACACTTTATTTTAGGAAACCAATTCTCACTATTAGCTAGCATGCATATTAAATCATGTTCATTAGTACTTATAAAACAATGCCCTATTCTGCACAACCATATTTAAGATCCCTTAATCCTACCCCATACCTAAACTTAACTACCTTACTAACTATTAGTAAGCAGCAAATCAATAGTTTATTGATGCAGTTGTTAACAGTGAGATCTGGACCTTAAAATAAAGTGTGACCCATAAGTACGATCGCTTAGAAAAGTCACACCTTTCCTCAAAAAACTGCAAGATTTGACATATCATTCATATCCGTAGCACAAACAGTGTGGGAAAAGGTTACACGCTGAAGTTGAGTACTTAAGATTAGGGGCTTGTTCAGATCTTTGTGTGAGGATGAGTGCGTGTGTTTAGGAGTAACAATGTCTCCCTGATTGTTGACACTGACAAAGAAGGCCTGGAAAACTTGAGGAGGGCTTGATTGTGTGTTTACATGCCTGAGAGTTAAAGTCTAAAATGGTCTTGTCCCCGAGACTCGTTCACGTGTAGTGCAGCGTGGGAACTTTGAGCCCTCCGTATGAAGTCACAAAGTTGTAGCTGATCCCGCGAAGCAGGCCTGGGAATCATTATGTCTCTCTCAGCATTTATTAAGTCATGCCACTTTCATATTTTGCCGCATGTCCGTCATCTGTGCCCAACTCACATATTTTAGTCTTGTCACTGTGGGGCTGCAAAATACTCCATCCACTGTCCTGTTGATATTTTAATAGCAAACTTGCATAAGGCTGTGGTTTATTTTGAATGCTTCCTCCTACTACTGCAACCATAATGTTTGCTTTTACAGACATTTTTTTTATTTTAATACCAGGCTAGTTTCTTTTATTTTGCTGTGGTTGCAGAGTTTAATGGTAATACTCCTAAATCAGTATATGATCATGTCACATAGAGGAGGATTTTGGTCTGCTGATGAGACTATAATGAAACACTGTGTAATGCAATCATATAGCCCATTTATGGTGCTATCTAACTAGGCAATCTGACATTCAGCTGATGCTTTCTAAGCCCCAGTGGAGCAACCAAAGTTTTGGTGTCCAAAAGTCTAGGGCTTCATAGATCAACCCTCACAGGATCTGAACCTACGATCCTTCAAATCCTTAACCACTAAGCTGCACAATGTATAACTTACTCGTCACACCAAATCAATCATTGTGCCCTTTCATTACAGATTGCATTATTCGTAGCCCTTGGCTGTTTATTGTATTTTAGTAATTTAACATAGAAAGGCTTTAGCCTCTCAGAATCTTGCTATTAAGAGCTGGTATTGCCTTAGTGTGATGAATACCAAGGCTTCATTCCAGTCTCTCTCTTAAAAGTCTGTGAGGTCTGCAAGCTGTCTTACGTTGTGTATCATTCTTCTTTGTCTCTGAGAGAGAGCTATACATCTGGATGGTCACTTTGACCTGGAACAGAATTTTATTTTATTTTATTTTTTATTATTTTTTATTTTATTAACTTTTGTTTTATTATCCTTCATTTTTTTTTATTTTACTTTATTGTTTCATTTTATTTATTTTGATTTTGTCTTTTGCTCTTCCTTGTTTTTTGTTTGTTTTATCTGTTGTTTTGTTTTATTATTTGTAATTTTGTTTTGGTTTTATTTTATTTTATCTTATCTTATTTTGTTTTGTTTCATTTTATTTGTTTTATTTTGTTTTTGTTTGTTGTTCAAAAGTTGTGATAGGCTCCTTTGAGCTAAATTTTTTTAAACACTAGTCCTTGACTAACAAAATATTTTTTATTTCTGAATTTCTGTTGAGATCATTTCAGTCGCTTTCGCTAGTTCTAATCAATATCCAGCAAACTGCTGTGCATTATGGTTTCATGAGTTTCCTTTGCAATCTGAAAACACAGCTGTTCTCAAACTATGCTCTTTGTTTATCTTTTCTCTTTGGGACTTATGGTATATTCCTAGAATATGCATGGAATGACAGAAACTTTAACAAGTGCTAGTTTACAGCAGCCATAATCCACAGTCATCCACTTTAAACACCACACAGGAAAATGCCTGGTTAATGTATAAATAGGCTCTGTTTCCCCAGGAACACACACTCATGCATTTCGTTGGTATAAAGCACATAGAGGGACATAAACATGTTTTTATTTCTTCTTCCACTGATCCCAACATGCACATAAATATCAACACAAACATACAAATGAATAAAAAATGTGCTATGAATAAAAACTATTACATTTCTGAGCAATTGGAATTACAATTTAGGCAATAGAAACCACCCAGTACGCCCTAGTAACTGCATAGCAATATGTTTTCAATCATTTGGAACACCCTAGCAACCACTTAACAACACCATCAGGTCAGACATCAGGGTGTTGCTCTGACAGAAGAGGATGTGTGTGTAGTGAGGGAACATGAGAAAAATTGTGTGCACAATGAAGAATGTGAACTGGAAACACTTGAAAGGAAAAGGAAAGCCATCCCTGCCCTTTTAGTGCCACTTCATCAAAGCATTAGTGTGCTGGGGTCATAAAAACACGTTTTCTCTGAAATCTCTCTGTGCTCTGTTTGCTTTCCTTCACCATTCAGAATACGACCCTGACATTTGCCCGCTGCAGAGTTTGTGTGGTACTGTAAATGTTTTAGGAATCAGTTGGAAAATGGGCAGAGAATGAGAAATAGGATATGATTCAGCTTTTCATAAAACATATGAAAATCAGTGTAAATATTGGGTGTTTCTTCTGCCTTATAGTCATTTTTATATAAAAATTTTAGCTTTTTTTCATGGCAAAAAAATACCAAAATTTATCATTGTATCATTAGTAGTTTTAAAATGCTGTTATTCATAGATATTTTTACTTTGTCTCAATTCCAGACTTCTTAAAATGTATTGTATTAATATTGTAAATATATAAATAAATGTAATATAAAATGTTAAAATCCATTATAAAATATTACATTTTTTAACTTTTTTTTTTAAATAATGGAAACAGAGTGAAATAATCTAATATTTATAATCTGAAAGTTGGAAGTTTTATTTGATTATTTATTCCCTCTGTTCTATTTCCAACATAACAAACAAATTTGCCCAAAAAAGTTTTATCAAAACAATAGAAACTGAACATAATATTTTGTGCCATTGCCACTCATACTGTAAGTTTGTCAAATTAAAAATGTGCTACAAATTAAAAATGTTATTTCCACCACATAAATCTATTAAACACAAGACATGAGTGTGATGGAAATGACACTGGTGGAAATTATCATGGCTTTCATAAAAAAACAAAACCTGACAGCATTCATGTTATTGTCCGCTTTCACGTTAATAAACAATTTAATGTTTTTATTTTCTAAAAGTCCACAAAAGTGGACCCATTGCTGCATCTTCATATTTCCTCTCTCCCCGTCTTTTTCTAATTTCTAGCACGCCCCTTTGAATCCCCCCCCCCCCCACAACACATTCAGCCCATCCCCTTTTCTCACCATCCTGCCTCAGTCTCTCTCTCTCTCTCTCTTTCTCCATCATCTATTTCCCTCCATACCTCCACAGCTGTATTTAATCAGCCCCTGGCTCTTTCATACCCAATCATTCCTGCACTCACCCCTCCCTCCATTTCCTCTTTCTGCATGTTCTCATCTATCTCTCTCTCTCTCTCTCTCTCTCTCTCTCTCTCTCAGCATCCTCCTCTTTTTTAAATAATGTTGTGTAGTGTTCTCCCTCAAACATTCCATCCAAAACTGTTGGTTAATATTACATCACCATGCACAAATATGTGCTTCCAAAGTGCATTCATTTGAAAAGGGCATAAGATGTAAAAGTGGATGTGTTGACTTGGCCACAGGTGTTTCTAAATATCCGGGACTTCCTGTTTTATTATTTTGAATAATTTTAGGTGCTACGGTAAGTAACACAGGTCTCCTCTGTGCCGCAGAAACATGGCTTCATTGAAACACAGTTTCACCTCCACAGCTGGGGGTTGCTGTCTGCGAGTAATGATCCTGCTCTATTTCCAGTTCACCTTTTTTCACTCTATTTTTTTTTTTTCATTTTTGTCCCCTGGCTATAATTACAAGATACAGTTTTACATTTTACAAAACCAGTCATTATGATGCTATAGTGTTGTGGGTGTTTTCCAGAGCATTACTATTAATTTGCCAAAGTTTCCATGATATTCTGCTTTCTAGATATGACTCCAGTCCCTCCTTCAATATACACTATCACTCAAAAACATTATAAAATGTAATGTTTTTGAGTGTCTCTTATGCTCACTAAAGCTGCATTTATTTGGCAAAAAATGCATTAAAGACTAATACTGTAAAATATTATTACAAATTAAAATAACTCAAGTTATTCAGTGAGTAAGTCACCAAACTCAGTCCTGGGGGGCCGGTGTCCTGCAGAGTTTAGCTCCTGCTTGAAATTTAGCTCCTGCTTGAAATTTTAAATCATAAAAAAAATGACATTTCTTTTGATGCTAAAACTCATCATCAAAGCAGAGTGAAATAATCACAAAAATCATTTGTATAATCGTTTAAATTATTTGTTTCAAATACTGAGAATTATTTACTGTTCAGGTAAATATCATCTGAGAACAGTTTTTTTCCCCCCACTCAAGCTGTAATGACATAAAAATCCGAGTACATATTGGGTGTTTCTTCTATTACAGACATTTTTATATAACCAGGTGTTGATTATTATTATTTGTTTGAATAAATAATAATATACTCATGCTATATAAATATAACTGATAATAATACAACTCCCAGTTTATCATATATGCCATGTGAAAATCATATTTCTGATTGCTTATAAAAGTTCTAACACCTCTCCTCCACAAGCCACATGATTTAAGGCATCTCTCGTGTCCATAGCATAAACATATGGGATGAGTTCCTTGCCAAAATGTAATGTGCTGTGGGTTTGTTTAAATCCCTGACCTTAAATATGAGAGCGAGAACAGGGAGAGATGGAAAAGCAAGAGGATGTTCTGTACATAGGAACTGCAGAAGAATATAGTTCAATTTTGAATTATTAACATGAATTCTAGATAAAGAAGACTCTCTCCTCTGGTTCTGTAAACAGTATAAATTTGTATGCACATGGCTTGGCGAGTGGGACAGGACATGTTTCTCTAATGTTCACAGTCTGCCTGCTGGAGGGCCCCTTTCTCCCCAACCATGTGCCTTCCACATCCTGTCTGCACACTCTCCCATGGCCTGTGTGTCCTACACACATCTATCTTTAACGTTTCTCATCAAGCCTTACTCACTCACCCTCTCTTCTTAATTGGATTGTATAATTTCCCCTTCCCACTTGATACTCATGCTTTCTTTGTCTTTCTCTCTTTCTTCCCTTGCCCTCCCTTATCCCTTTCCTTCTCATATTGTTCCCCATGTACTTTGTTTTCTTGTATTTTATCTCAGTGATTAACTTCAAACAACTCTTATCTTCTCTTTTTATATACTGTGATATTGCAGTATATCTAGAAGTGGACTAGTAAAAAGTCAAAATATATTTATAATCTCATAATCATTCTCCTATAAGATCTCTGGTTTTCTCTCCTGGTCTTGATTTTAATAAACTAATTTCAAGATATATAATTTACTGGAATTTCCACATCTGTTTTTAAACAGCTCAGTACATCTCAGTATAATCAAGAACAGACAAACAAATAAATAAAATAACATATATATATAAAAAAAAAAATCAAATTCTGACTATTCACAAACATTCCTTAATTCTAATAAACACTGAATAATGCATTGCTATTTGTTGATTTAAGTTCGTTTGGATATTTAATATATCAGTCCTACTGTTTTCTGTGTTTATACGGAGCTTATTTCATAAATGCATTAATAATTGGCACATATCACATGGTGTTTGTATGGGGCTTCAGTGCTGGAAGCCACATTTGCTTGACTGTGTCGATTCCACAAAGCACATTACTGTTTATTCTGCTCGTGGACTGATGGACTGCATTCATCTCTTAGATTTGAGGCCATTCATTTTAATCATGTAGTGTTTGAAAATGTTTCTTAATTGGCGCAAACAAAACCCAATGAGGAACAAATTTGTCTGTTTCACCATTAAGTCTGGGATGTTTGCTATGAGGCCTAGTTGAAGGTGCTTTATCATTTTTTTATTGTGTGTCTGGAACTTCCATTTTTTAAGAAATGTATCAAAAGCTACATTTTTTGTTACAATTTTGTGCGTTTTACATGCTGCACCTCTAGAAAACGCCACATGTGACCAGTTGATGTCGCTATTGTGTTTTTAATAGTTCTTTAAAGGGCCATACTTGCATTACACAGATTTTCAGACTAATTTCTGGCGAATAATTCACCTTTGTATATACATCCGTACTGTAGAGACAATGATGTATGTAATATTAAAAATAAATAAATAACTGTCTAATGCAGACCAGCCACAAAATAATACAAGATTTAATTTCATAACAAACTTGTTATTTGCAAAGTTGTTTAAACTTTATTTGTTTGTTTATTTATTGGTGTTAATACCACAATTTCCTGTTGAATAAGGGAGAACATCATGATATAATATAATAATAGTATAATATAATATATGATATAAAATGTAGATGATAGAATTCCTTCATAAATAAACAATTAAATATAAGTTGAATTATTTTAAGCAGAAATGTCTCAATGAAAGTGATGCTATAGTGAAAGATGTGTTGTAGAACAGCGCTACATTCATTAAGGCAAGCGCTCCTAATTTGCATGGCATCCAATCAGCTATCGATTCGTCAGGATGCCGCCAATCAGGAACGTTTGCTTCCAGTAACAACATTCCACAGTGTTCTTTTCCCGCTGTAACTCCTCCCACTGCAGGACTGTGAGTCTAGTGAGAGCTCCATCAGTAGTCGAGTGCCACTAACATTGACTCATTGGGAATGTAGCCCGTGAAATCTTTAAGGAAACATTTTTTTTAGCTGGAATATTCTCCGAGAACATGAATAAGGTAAAGTATTTTCGTTTAGTACACGTGTCTAGAGTGCCTGAATGTAAAGAAATGGGCATAAAATGGTTGAAATGAGATGTGATTAAATGGATTGAAATTTTTTCAGTTAAAAGTTTTTTATGCATGTTATGCAAATATTATGTTAGGAGCAACATAGGTCTGATATGTAGTTTCCCTGTGTTGTGTGTTAGTTAGAGCATCCTATAGTGAGTGTTTGTGAGAAAAGCGACTCTAGTTTGTGTTTTTAACTGTAATTAAGATACAGTAGTATCATCACTGTTGTCCCATATGGTAAATAATACGCTTGTGTAAGAAGTACAATGTGGTTTTTAATGGAAGATCGCTGGTATTGGTTCTGCTCAGTGTGCACTCTTTCCATGTTCACTATCAAGGCATGAAACATGTCAGATGCGTAACAGCAGCACGAGCAAGTCTCTCGTTCTCTTTCTGTAGGGACAATTATTACACGCCTTACATAACCACAAATGAAAACCTCATAAAACTCTTAGAAGTTTCATCACTCTGCTAATTAAGTCTTGCAAGAACTAATTTGAACCCAGCGTGTTTGTCTGTAAGTTATTGCGTATGTCGTCGCTGAAAGTCTAATGAAACGCGCACCTTTGGGTTCCCACTCTTTACCAGGAGTGAAACTACACTGAAAACTGGAGCAGAAAGAAAGAGTCATCATATGACTTCACGAGATGGTAACTAATAGCTACTGCGTCATCGTGCATTAAACGCCTCGCTAGAGACATCGGCTGTGTCTCAAAACAGTGAGCTTTCTACATAGACAGCATTTGTGGGTGTCGCAAGCGACTGATATAATCTATTAACCTGTACTATTAAATATTTTTAATTCAATTATATATATTATTTTAAAATAAACTTTCCTTTCAGTAATGTAAAGGAATACTCTCGTGTTGTCTCCAAAATACTATAGTTGCTTCAGTAAAACAGTAAGGTTGACATTTAATTTAATGTTTGAAGTGTGAAATAGAAAAAAATAAATAAATAATAATTAATTAATTATGTCAGGATTATGTCATTACATTGCTTGGAGCATAAGAAACAAATGGAGAACAAACTTTTTTTGGAAAAAAAAAAATCATATTTTATTCTAAGTCCCTTGTAGAGGACACAAGGACTAAGTTATTAAAAAATAAATAAATAAAATAAATGAATAAATAGACATGGAAAGGCACGTATGGGCCAAAACAATGATTTATTTTTTCATTCATCAGTCAGGCTGAATGGGTTCAGGCTATTTTTAGCTTTTTAACAAACTTTGTACAAAGATGATTCTCAACTATGTTATGAAAGATAACAGAATGATTTGATATACTATTTTACTTTATGCAATATGTGCGTAAAATGTCCATAGATTGGTATTCCCATTCAATACAATGTGTCTATACATTGCATCTTATTGTATCTACTGAAGACATGTATGAAAATTATGCCCCGTTTCGTAACAAAAAGTCATATTCTGATTTGAAACCCCATGTTTTTTTTTTGTTTTTTTTTTTTTCGATAGTTTTTTTAAAAACTTAAATTTTTGGTATCGCTTTTTTTTTTGTTTTTTTTTTTTTCGACAAACAATTTGAAAAATAGATTTAAATGATAATTACAAAATATTATCATATTTCCCTAAGAGTGCTACATTTTATAATTCTGTCAATATCAGTCATATTTCAAGACCAAGGAGAGGGAGTGTTTATGATCAAACCTTTAAACATTTGATATCTCTAAATAGCCCTGAATGTGCTCTGTACAGGACATCCAGACTGTGACATGTATACGGACTCAGAGAAATTCACTAAAATATAATGTCCTCTACAGAGAACAAAGATCTGTGCCTGGGTCCCAGGAGGCTATGGTAGTATTATTGTATGTTTTGAAGAATAGTCATGTAAAATATCTTGAACATCAGTGTGATATCAATATTGTGAGAAGAAAGGCAATGCAAAAATATAAGACAGTGAAAAACATGTTCTGTTATGTGAACACAACATGCAGACATTTATTTCTTAGTTAACCTTGTGTGATGTTCCTCAAACCCTTTAAAGCATCTTGGGACATTGCACACGTAGTAGGTGCAATTTAGCCAACATCGCATAGCTTCCACAGGCACACAGTGACGTGCAGAATGGTGTAGAAGTCCTTAAAAGAAGGTTCTTGAAGATGTCTTTGACTTTGCTGAGGATGTAATGCTGCAAGTCAGTAGATTGTGTGTGAGATCATCAGTGAAGGATGCTCTTCTGCCATACAGCTCCGAATACAGCTAAACAGCCATTTAATATGACCACAGTTTGGAGAATATAAGAAAACCTTTCATTTTAAGTGGGCTGGTTGCTTGTTAGTAGCTCAGTAAATAGTTGATATGATTTGCTACCTACATGATAATTACTTCTCTCTCTCATGCTCTTTCTATGAGCTGTCAATTCGTATCGGACCTCGCATGGACTATTTCAGCTTAGTGTATCCAACTGAATACACAAAGCAGATGTAACGCAAACTTCATTGTATCACACTCGTCTATGAAGTGGTCTACTTGAAGAGAATCATATACTGTTTACACTATAGAAGAATCCAGAGAGAGAGTTATAGATGTGTAAGAAAGCAGTGCAATAGAAGTGTTACTAAGCAACACTCAGTAATAATTCTTGCTGTTGATTTTAGAGCAGTTAAAAAGTTGCAAGTAATTACTATGTGATATTAGCCATAATCAGGGGGATTTCTTTAAAAGCATATTGGGCCATTTATATATAGTCATAAAATGAGTGTGGTTACTGATTAGTGTGTTTTACTTGGTTCTTTCTGAAGTTTCAAGTTTCACATCATATTGAAATGCTCAATCATAACAGTCTGAAACTGACCGCCACGGTTAGATTATAGTGTGTGAACGTTTACTGACATGAAGGTTCATGTAAGAGTCATGCCACAAGAATTCTTCATGTGTAATCGGACATAAGTGTGCTTGATTGTGTTTTATCTATATGTTTGAATTGGACTTTCCCTTGGCTTTCTCTTGGGTTATATATAGTAACATGACAACATTGTGCGGTAGAGTAAGTTCTTGATAAGAGTCAGACACTAATAGACTGCTGTGTGATTTAGTGTGTGAAGTCTCAGTGATGGCTTATAGGAGGAAGTGCAAATAATAGCTCAAACACAATAGGATGGGCAGATTAGCCCGTCATTTCCTGAGGATGCAGGGCTGTAACCATCATGGAAGGGGACACGTCCCTCCAGTATTCAATATTCGATTTTTGATGACCAATTCTAGTAGTTGAATAGTTTGCATGCTTATTATGAATACAGATAGTATGCTGTGAATGCTGCGTGTGTTGTGTTTTGGCCATTGTGCGTTTGTTTGTCATGGAGACATATTTGATTAGCGCAGGAAGTATGTAATGGCTCTACGCTGACTTCATCACTGGAACAGGCAGTCTCTGTTCTTTCACTGCCTGTCCCACCCTACAAAACACACACACTACACTATTGTATTAAAATTGTATTCTCACTTGCGTTTCCCTTTATTTCCCTTCCCCTCAGTGAGGAAAAAGGCCTGGAACACTTTTTTTAAGCTTCCCAGTTGAGATACTCATTCTTTATTAACCCTAAATGTTTGGACATACTAGGACATATATGGTGAAAAATAGTTTTAACATTGCATTGTGTGTGATTATACTTTAAAATACTGTTAAATTTATGTTAAGTAAAAACTATGAACTACCATATAATTTCCAGGGAAAAACAGTAAAATGTCACATTGTCATTTCTGGCAGCCACAGCTGCGTTTATTGGCATAAATTTAACTGGATATTTTTAACAGTGTAGAACATCCTAGCAACTACATAGCAACCACCCTCTAGTATTGTGGCTGTGAGTTTGGCACCGGCAGAACAATCTGCAAAAATGGCAGGATTTTAGTGCCATTGCATCGAACGCCACTATAAACATTTAGTTTGAATTGTTTGGGCAGGAAAGTGAATTCCTCTGCCATTAAAAGCACTTTTTCAGTAAGTGTAGGTTATAGCAGCAGTTAATCCGGCGCTCACATATTCCCTTACTGGCTCATCACATTAGGAAAGTTTGATGTCCAAGATCTCCGTTCCCTTCATCCAGCCCCACTGATGTTAATTCTTCTGAATAGTCTGTTCATATTGTTTTTTCTTGAATTGTTGTTTGTGCCAGCTTACCAGAGTTTCTATGTCTGATTTGAAAACGTAATGGGTAGCATCTGTTGGTAGACCACCGTGGTTGCGGGCACTATTTTGTGATTGATAACTTGGTTATTCGCAGATGCTTTTTGTTTATCGCGACCTACAGGAGATGGATGGCAGGGACGGTCTCCTTGGGGCACCCTGGGCATTAATGCTGTGCTGATTGGAGAACATTTGTGGCTGAGGCAGGATGGAGGTCTGAGCAACTCTCCAGTTTGTGGGCTGCTTCTACTTGGATTTGTACCTTAAGAGGCCCAAATCCTAGAGGCTCCACCACCAAATCTGCAGTGGTTTCTCTTTCTTAAGTTAAATCTACTAACTACAGTGACAGGAAGTTTGTGGCACATTTAATTAGTCTAACAATCTGTTAGTGATTCTTATTTGTTCAGTTTGTGAATTCAAAAATACCTAAAAAAATTATAAAATTAAAAATCAATTCCTACATACAGTGACTTGAATATTTATTTTTATTAAAACATATTTTACTTTTTTGGGGAGGAGCATAAAATTTTAAATGATTTCATATAATAATGAATAAGAATTGGAGAAATTATATAATGAAAAAGCCTCATTAAAGATTAAATTCTTGGCAAAAAAAAAAAAGAAGTGAAATTACATAGAGTTTCCCTGTATCAAGGTCAAAATGTCATTACAGGTTATATTTTTATGATTAGACAAGGTTAGTTCAGTTCACAAAATGTCATGTGATATTTTAATAAAATAATAATTAAAAATAAAAATGTATATAAAGTTGTAGTATGTGTGTGACTATATCTATATCTATATCTATATATATATATATATATATATATATATATATATATATATATATATATAATATTAATAATAGAATAGAATAGAATGTAAATTTTTTAAATGTTTTGAAAATTCAAGATGTAAGAAGCATGCATTATTATAGTTAACTAAACTACACCCTATAAGCATTTTTGTTACTCGAAATAAAACATTAACTAAAATTAACATTGAAATGGAAATATTTATATATATATATATATATATATATATATATATATATATATATATATATTATATATATATATATATATATATATATATATATATATATATATATATATATATATATATATATATATCTATATATATATATATATATATATATATATATATATAAATTCTAAATATTTATAAAAACTGTATTAGTATCTTAATGATACTAAAATAACACTGGTAAGAAGAATATTTAATTACATTTACAATTATATCACATCACATTTTTATTACTTTCACATTGTTTTCATTGAAACTTTTTTTGAAAATGTTGTTTTTCAAAACCATATAAAACCAACATGAATACAAAGAGTACATTTCTACCAACTTAGCACATGTGTTTTAAGGTAAATTTAATTTTTGTGGGCACTCTTATATGTCTTTTTCCCCCTTAAATGTCAGTTGGTGTTTATGTTCTTGTTGGGCTTCCATTCATAGCTTGCATGTACTGAATTGAGCTGGAACACAAAGTTTGGTTCATTGCAGGATATTGCACACAATGTGAGGATCTGTTGAAGCTGGAGCTATTTATGGAATAGAAGAGAGTGCAAGAGGTGAAGAATCATGGGAAAATTGGTACGTGGGTGTGTGTTTTGCCCAAAATATGGACTTGCCTGTCGCTTTCTGTCGTTTCTCTGTCTGTTTATATCCAGATTGTCTGTTCAATTCCTCTTCTGTTCTTTCATTTGAGTTTGAAGGGGAGGGTTTTCTCTCTATCAAAGGCCGTTCTTTTTGCTATAGAGCTTTGGCATACTGTTCTGGATGTCTAAAATTAAGTGAACAGTCCCTCCTTGTCTCTGCTCCGTGGCATGGGGGCTGTCCCTACCCTGACTACCCGCTCTTGGCACACTGTTGGCTGGGCAGTAGGTTAGATTGTTGAAGGGTGTTGCAGTCACACCTCAGAGAGCGCCGGACCTGTGAGACGTGATTTTGCACACTCGGTTAAAGGGGGTGGGGTTACTTAGTGCAGGTAATGGCCTGCTGATTATTTTTTCATTCGGGTTCTTGACCCTTGTGGACTTTAGGAGTGGAAAGGTAAGCTTTATAATGCATGTTCTGTGCTCACCTAATTAGGGTGCACAGAAAGGTCACTTTTATGCTTTGCTTAATAGGGCTTTATTACAAAAACACTGACCTGTAGGCCAGAATTAGAGGACAGGTACATTTTGGTTCTCTCAGGTGGCATTAATGATTTATTTTTAAGCTTTAAAAGTGTAATTATGTAGTTGAAGGACCTTTTTTAGAGCTTTCAAATTATTTTTTTTATTTTTTATTTTTAGCAAACATCGATATATGTGATTAACTGCCCATTTATTATTTATTATTCATTTATCATTCATCAGAACATAACTAAAACGTTTTGACAGCCCTATTGTTTTTTATATTTTCAGTAGTTTGTAGTATATTTGGATCTCCAGTTGAACTTGGTCAAATAATTTGACATGCATTTCCATTATTATTTATTAAACACACACACACATACATATATATGTATGTCATATATATATATTATTTCACAATCATTTAACAAAACTGCTTTACTGATTTATTAATATTTCAAAAATATTTGAAAAAAGTGTGCCATTAAATGTAATTAAAATGTCACTAAAAGAGCTAATAAATGTAGATGATATATTAGAAAAGTTTTTCAAAACCACGTGAAACCAGCGTGAATACAGAGTACATCTGGAAGCTTGGCACATGTGTTTTTATTTTCTTTATCGTGGACACTTTTATATGTCATTGACCCTTGGCTAAAGGTAAGGAAAATGAAAAACTAGAAGCTGAAATTAGAAGAAAGAGAGGAAATCCGAGCATTAAGGAGCTGTAAAAGAGAGAGGGAAAAGCAGCAGATGATTTTCATTTGGGTGGGCAAACTGAACTCCTGGAGCAGCCAAGCAAATCACCGGGATCTGGCTGAGATCTCTGAGAGGGGTAAACGAGACGATCCAGTTTGATTAACCCAGAAAGAGGGCGTTCTTAGTAACCATGGATGTTTAAATGGGACAGTTTAATGCATAACACGTAACGTTTGTCTTGGGGCACTTGCTTGCTTACAGGGCATTTGCAAACATCTGAAGCAGCTGATCCTGATGTTTGTTCATAGCGAATGAAAGACGTGCTCTGATTAAGCAATTATAGTCAGCTTATTATAGTTCTCAACCTTAGTCATACTAAAGAAGTCTTGTGTCACAGTACAGTCAAAGAGGACAGACTGCTGTTGCTCTGCTTCTTCTCACTTGCTTTTGCTTCAGGACCCAGATTTTATATATATATATATTATGAATATATAAGTCAAATATGCTAATGTTCTATGGTGTTTTTAGAAGTTTGTAATGTATTTCTAGGTGATTTTGAAAGTGTTCTAGTGTTCTGAATGGTTGCTAGGGTGTTGCTATGTGGCTGTTATGATGTTCTATGTAGGTAGTTGCTAGGGCTATTTTGTGGGAAGTGGAGTATTTTATGCGGTTGCTAGGGTGTTACTATGTGTTATGATGCTATGGGTGGTTGCTAGGATGTTACTATGTGTTATGATGTTATGGATGGTTGCTAGGGATATTATGTGGGTAGTGGAATATTCTGGGTGGTTGCTATGGTGTTACTATGTGTTATGATGTTTTAGGTGGTTACTAGGGTGTTACTATGTATTATGATGTAATGGGTGGTTGCTAGGGTGTTTCTATGTGGGTGACAGGGTTTTCTAGGTGGTTTCTTGCCTAGACCTCACCTGTTTTGTTTGTTTAATCATCCAGAGGCAGATTTAATTAGTAATTAGTACTTCTAACATTAAACTGGGCTTTAAAATAAAATGATATTAACATTTATTAAAAGACTCTTCAGCTTCACAAACATTGTGTTGTGCAGGATGATATTCACAGGTGATCGCTGGAGATGCCCATTGTGCCTGAAGACAATGACTGTGGAGTGAGGGACTCCAGTGGCTTTATGTGATGGTGCCAGCTTACTGAAGCTGTGGCTATGGCACCTAACGGGCACATGCTGCATTTCTCGCCAGCTGTCCAAACATGGTCCAGAGAGAGAGCCAAAGAGAGTGGAAAAGAGTGCTAAACTCCTCTACCTCTCTGCCAAATGGAAAAACGCACATCCAAACACAAAGCTGCATTATGCTCCTCTGCTGTGGGACGTCATACACAGTTAAAACCAAAGCAAACATGCTGCATAATGAGTTTGTGCTGTATGTTAGTCTTGAGCCTCATCAGAAGTGATAACATACAAATTAGTATTTGAGGAGGACATGTGGCTGTCAGATATTTTGTAGTCAAGCGCTACACGGTGGGCTTGCTATGTAGAGTTGTTTGTGTGAACCAAAGTGTCCTCATCAAGTTTCTCACCGCAAGATGTGCCACTTTCAGATAAAAGGTTTGTCGGGTTTTTGTTTTTGTTCTCAGCATTGAAAAATGAGCTGCTGTACATAGAAAGAGAGACAGATGGCTGACATCCAGAGGAGAGTTCAGGTCAGTGAAGGGAATCGGCAGGAGCAGAACGCAAGAGAAGATTTATTTGGAATAATAGTGAACTAATGACAAAATGACAGGATTACAGATGGTGACTGAGAGAGAAGCGTTTAAGAGTTTAGAAACAAATACAGTACAAAGCCTTTATTTTTTTTAAATGTGTTTGTGTTTTCCAGGTGGGGAAGGGCGAGCCCCACATCTTTAAAGAAAAGACCTTCAAAAAGAAGCGGCAGTGTGGGGTGTGCAAGCAGAGTGTGGAGAATCTGGGCTCTTTTTGTCGAGGTGAGTGACATCTGACCATTTTAGCCAAGGTCCCATAAATAATGTTGTGACTTTTTTAATGTATGAACATTTATTTTTGTCTCATAATTTATACTGAGAAGAAGCAAATTTTTTGATTGTGAAATTAAATAATTGGCTTTAATATTACTGTACTGAATAAAAATCTAATTATGTTAGTATAGAACTGAAGAGAAAATGACCTATTTAAAATGTACAGTGTATTAGCATTATTTTTTAATTTTCATACTCAGTCCCGTTCCAGTTTTGCAGTTAACTTTGACAGCCCTAAAAATATTTTTTGTAAATCTTTCCATGCCAGTGATGTTATTGGAAATAAAGCTAAAAAACTTCTAATAAATAAATGAAAATGAAATAAGTTTGTTGAAGTACTAAAATTACTTAAGATAAAACTGAAATAAAAATAAATCTATATAGAAATATTAAAAAAAAAAAAAAAAAAAAAGCACATTACAAAATAACTAAAATTAAAATTAGTTAAAATTTTAATAAATACTATGATAGTATATAAATAACACTATTGCGCTTTTTTTTTCTGAAGTAATTTTTTACTGGAATTTTGTAATAATCATAAGGGAAACGATTTAGAAGAAAAATTTTAGATGCTATTTTGATCCCTGATAAAAACTCCCATAAATTATGTTACATCTCATTGTTCACTAGTGCGGTTCCCCACTAGAGGGTATGCCACAGATGCCTAATGAAACCATATCAGACTTATTCAGTATTCCTCCCTAACCAACACTTTTCCCTCTCTTTACCGCCCACAGTCTGCAAAACAGCTACTCATAAGAAATGCGAAGCCAAGGTAAGAACATTTCTCCCATTTCTCACCAGGTCATAATGAATTTATCAATGTCTCTTTCACTCCCTCTTCAGATTAACATGGGCGCATTAAATGGGAGTTTGTGTATTTAAAGGCAAGCTCTCTCTCTGTGTTTCCTTCACTGAAGGCGTCCCTGTGTTGGGGCGGCAGTGTTGGCAGCCGCACCCCCGCACCACACAGCTGTAGTGAAAGACTCATTGATAAGACCAATGGATGCCAGCACTGGCACACCCATATGAGACACGTCTCCAGAGGAGCACCCTGGGATCTAGAGTCCCAAGCTAATCTGTAAAGCTATTTGCTTTATTCACAGTTGCTGACATTGTATAGAGTAACTACTGTGATACCCAGTTTTATATAACCTTATTCGTCACTCCTTGGCACTGGCAAAAGTTTGGTCAATGTGCAAAGAAACAGTGAGTGGTTTAACATGCCACATTGTTATTCAGTCAGCAAATCACCAACCCACTGAAACACTCTTTACGACACAGAGAGCGTGCAGTTTGTCTAGAGCTGTATCATGCTAGGAGTTGAGCTCTACAATGACTAGGTTAAATGATTATGTGAACTCAAGAGCAGCATGGGAACTGTATGGATATAGCAACCTGTTTTCCCAGAATCCTCCTCTCTAATTTTCCAGGGTACTACACCACATGTATTTTGTTACCCATCTAAAGCCTGTTTAAAGGGGTCATATGATGCGATTTCAAATTTTCCTTTCTCTTTGGAATGTTACAAGCTCTTGGTGAATAAAGAAGATCTGTAAAGTTGCAAAGACTAAAGTTTCAAATCCAAAGAGATATTCTTTATAAAAGTTGAGACTCGTCCACGCCCCCCTGAAACGGCTCTTTCTAACACGCCCCCACAAAGCTACCTCAGTATGTGGGAAGATTGCATAACGCCGCCCAGATGTTCACGCAAAGAAAGAAGGCGTACCTTTAATTCTTGTTGTAGTATTGTTGTTGCTGTGCCACCATGTTGTATAGACGCTGTGTGTTTCACTGTGAAAGAGAAACTACTTTGTTTGGCCTTCCAAAAGAGGACGATATCCGCTTCGTCATGCCTGGGGCTGATCCGTGCTGGTCGCTGAGAAAATACATCAACTTTGCACTGTGGATCGCCGAATCGGCTTTCAGCCTGGGGTCGTCACATGTGGTTGCTGCAAGACCAAGGTATGCTCCTTCGTAGAATCCGCCTCAAGCCACCTGCTGTGACTCACTCTAGACCACGGCTCACTCTAGGCCTCCGGCCTCTGCTCACTTCATTGAGAAAGTGAAACTATTTTGTTTTTGCCTTCCAAAAGAAAACATGACTAGAAATCATGTTTATATCACGTTTATAATGGGTTTTATGTTTATGTCACGTCGCTCCGACCGGACAAGGCTTCACAGTATGTTAAGAGGCGTAACATTTCCGTCTCACGCTTGAGGCATTCGGCCAATCACAGCATACCTCGCTTTTCAGAGAGATGAGCCTTGTGAAAATCGACGCCTTTCAGAAAGGCGGGGCATAGAGGACAAACAATAATGTACAGTATGTGGAAAATAATGTTTTTTTAACCTTATTAAACCGCATAAACACATTTCATTACACCAAATACACAAAATAATGTTCTTTTTAGCAGCATCATATGACCCCTTTAAGTAATCTTTTGATTAACCTGGTTTATGTATGTTCAGTGACAAGTTCATGTACCAGTCATGACCATTCAAAACCCTCGATGTTGGCTGTGATATTCATCAGCTTTGCCCTAGTAGGGAGTGGCCACCCTCTCTAGAGAACATGAGCTTTAAAAAAAACTGAAAAGCTTATCGGCCCTCTAGAGCGTCAACCAGCCCCCCCACTCTTAACACCTCCCAAGACAGAGCAAAGACAAATTTCAAGAACACTTAAGCCCTCTTATGTAAGAATGCCATGGCATAGGTCCAAGTTATGGGTCCAAGAAGTGTCCGGCAAACTCTTGCTCCATATTAAAGTGCTATCGCAAAAATGTAAGACAGCATTGAGTTCAAAAATCAAAACACTGAGCACTCCTGCAATGCAAACCTCACTTTTAAAATGATTATAGCCTGTTTTTGACCCTAAACAGTACTTCATTTCTGAGTATAACCTGCAGATGTTTTATTTGGCGCAGCAGAAATCAATATAAGCCCTTCTCCTCTGCTCTTTAATATAGAAAATCCACTTAAACACCATTCAGCTGTTTCATGTCACTCTCTTAAGCTTTTGTCCCCTCCCAGGGCTCTGTCGGATTATTCGATGTGAATGGTTTTTTTATTCACCTCCTCATAGCACTGGCCTTATTGGATTTTACACAGATTTAGAGTTGCAAACTTAGATGGCTTCATCTGTGAATTGAATAGGAATGTCCATATGTTGAAAGCTAACAGTTCTGTTAGAAATACAGATATGTGGACCATAGAGAATAGGTAAGGAGCCAAATACTTTATGGAGGAAGCACTCTCAGACACGAATGGCTAGTTAACTTCATCAGCCATTGAGGAGTTATTAAACTCCAAACACTTGAGTTGTAGAAGTCCTTATAGAGTTCCTTATGAAGTAGAGTGTGATGACAGTTTGAGATGTGATGTCAGGCCATGTTTTACCTGTTTATGGCAGCTTCTCAATAAACAGTGTTGTAGTTTGTTGCTTGGGTAACGTAGGGATTGGTCAGGGTGGTCATCCACCAATCTATACTCATTGTTCTTTTGACTGAAGATAATTATATCCATCATTGTTTGGATCAAACATTCCCTTGAATTGTACAGTAGAGATGAGCTGGCTGTGTCTGCTCTATAACCAATAAACATAGTTTAACAAAAGTCTCAGACCTCACTGGTCTGTTAATGTTTTTTTACTTTTACCCACTTACATGGAAAAACCCCAGTTTATTTTTCCCGAAATGCATTTCCTGAAAACAGAGATGAAAGGGAATTATCGTCAGTACCGCTCTCTTTGTTTGTGTGCCTGTCGGGTGTGATACAACCTCGTCTACAACCTTAAACCACAGGATATAACCTCCAGCCCACTAACAAGCAACTGATTCATCTTTAACTTGTTTTTAGCATTTAAGATGAAGCGTAGCTGTCACTGAGTCAAGCTGACTCTGCATGACAAATCACAGTTCAAGAGTCACAGTTTGTCACAACTGTGGAGGATATCTTGAAGCTTTTGCATAATTCATTTCAGCAGGTTCAAAATAATTCAAGATGGCAGAAGAGACGGCCTTCACTCAATACCGAAAACATTGATAAAAATATTAGAAAAAAATTTTTTTGTGCCTATTAGAGTATTAAGGCTTTAACTTAGTAACATGCTAACAAAAACTCTATTATTTAAGACTATTACTAGTCAAGTTTCCCAATGCAGAGCGCTAGTAGTGTGGCAAGTGAAGTTGCTGTTTATGTTCCAAATCATTCACTCTTGAGTGTCCATAACAGTTAGCATGCTGTCTTACCACATAAAGTCAAAACTCTGTATTTTTGTTTTTTTCCATGCATCCTGTGAGCGGTATGATCTTATCTATGTGCCAGAGTGGAAAATTCAGTCCATGGAGAAAAAGAGACAGGAGGGGGGGATTTAGGAGGCCAGAAAGAGGAAAAAAAGAGAGGAATAGATGGCAGAGAAGACCGTAAGAAGAAAAATCATTTCCGCCACTTTTCAAGGCAAAAGGGATCCTGTTTCTTATGGTGCTGGTGGCTGAAGTGGGATATGAACTGGTATAAGTGAGGGAAGTGAATGGGTGGGCTCTTCCAGTAAATCATTCATCACCCCTCTTTATGAGCTCATCAATGTCATGTGTTTCCCAAACTTCGCTCAGGCCAGTGTGTGTATAAATATGACTCTGTGTGTCTCAGCTTTGTCCTGCAGTTCTAGTTTCGTTTTGCATCATTTAGAGGTTGCTGTTATGACTCAGAGGTCTGGATTATATCCGACTCCTAATGTTGGGTAACAAGGAGAGGTATGTGCCAAAAAACAGAGCGAAAACGGTATAAAACCATGAAGGAATCGAATACGGATGTAGTCTAGGATGCTGTATACAGATCTATCTATCTATCTATCTATCTATCTATCTATCTATCTATCTATCTATCTATCTATCTATCTGTCTATCTGTCTATCTGTCTATCTATCTATCTGTCTATCTGTCTATCTATCTGTCTGTCTGTCTGTCTGTCTGTCTATCTAATCTGATTATTTATTTCTATCTATCTATCTATCTATCTATCTATCTATCTATCTATCTATCTATCTATCTATCTATCTATCTATCTATCTATCTATCTATCTATCTATCTATCTATCTATCTATCTGTCTCATCTGATTATTTCTATCTATAATCTGATTATTTCTATCTATCTATCTATCTATCTATCTATCTATCTATCTATCTATCTATCTATCTATCTATCTATCTATCTATCTATCTATCTATCTATCTATCTATCTGAGCATCTATCTATTTGTCCGTCCGTTCATCCGTCCATCTATATACACTGCCTATAGATTAATTAATATAGAAGCTTATCTAAATATGTACTGTATATTTTTAATTAATTAATAGATAGGACTCGAAAAAGATAAGCTTATTGTCAGATAAGCTTAAGAGAACTAATTAAGTTAGTGTTTCTTATTATAGCAAAAAAAAAAAAAAAAAAAAAAACACTCAAGCTGCCATAAATTTCCCATTGCATTTTGTCATCAGTTTAATTGGCATCATATGGAAACTATCCATATGCATAACTTTCAAGTGAAGAAAGATGTCTATAACATCAGTACATTCTCCAATATGTCCACGTCTTTGTATTTATAGCGTCCATAAAGGATTGTATAAACACATGAGATCAGAACAACTGCAGCATGTCGTTGTCTAATTAAAGAAGCCATGCCAGCAGAGGTGGGATTTTTCCATTGCTGATATCTGCTGATTGTGTTCTGTTAATTGTTTAGATTTGTTTCCATTTGCAGAGAATGTATTTACTTATGTTTATTCATATCTAATCTCTTTGATTGGCCTCTTCACTCTAGAGGTTTCTGATTCCTGTTTAGTTTGGCAATAAGACAATAGAAGGGATTGATATAATACCGAAACTCCTGTTAAAGAGGCTGAAGGAGAAAGATAGTGAGTTAATTAGAGAATGATTACAGCTCTGGTCTGTGTATACACATGTTGTCTGCTGGAGTTTGGAGGATATCTCAGTTATGGATCTCCATGTAGGGAATCAATCCAAATAAAAAGATGTGATCTTGTTGTGTGAAAGCAGACCTCTGTGTATTCCCAGCCTCTCCCGCGGGATCTGCTCAAAGCTGAGTGTGTGTTAACATGCTCACAGCTGCTCGAGGCTTGAGATCATGTTAACACACTAAATCACAGCGAATTAAGGAATAGAGAAGGGTTTGACATCTGTCTCATGCTAATGTCTAATAGTTAATTAGCTGGTTTGGTTGGGTTGCAACATACCGTGTTTTGGTTGAATGACCTTTTTGTAGAAGTATGCATTGCATGACCTTTTTATTTTATTTTAGTGTAAGTTATTTAGGTGCTTCTGTAAGATAATCTACAAAAGAGCAGTTCTATGTTCCTATATTATTATACACAGTTATTCCTGCCCCCTGTCAGTATACATCCATACTGGCTGCATTTTGTTTCAGTTTGATGCTCCTTTAGGGATAATTATGACATCACTCACATATACAAAAAATATTATACTATAATGATATTATTATTATTATTATAGAAATGACCCTGTTGTTATCATAAATTAATAATAATTATTATATTTTTATTCATATATAATTTATTTTATATATATATATATATATATATATATATATATATATATATATATATATATATATATATATAATTACCATGCTATTGTTAGAATTGAATATTTATTCATTGTTATCTATTTTTTTTCTATATATTATTATTATTCATCTTCTTATATTTTTGTATAAATCTCCCTTTCATTGTTATGAATTATTAATAATAAAATATTATAATTAAATTATTAGAATAATAAATTATTTTCCAGATATTTTATTTCAAACAATAGTAATAATATTAGTAGTTGTATAATAATATATACTATAATAATAATAATAATAATAATAATAATAATAATAATAATAATAATAATTATTATTATTATTATTGTTATTATTATTGTTATTATTATTATTTAGTACTGTTGTTATTGTTTGTCTAGAATTGTTTTTACCATTTGGACATTTTATCACAGTCAAGTTAATTTTTTCTCATTACTGTAATGTGTCCAGACATACACATGAATTCATTTATAGTTCTCATTATTCTTATAAATCTTATTACTGTAATATAATTTTTACAATAATAAACAATTTTTTTTAAAAATATATTTTTATTCTTAATTGTTTACAATGCAATAATGTGTATGGTTCTTTATTGTCATAAAAAAAGAACATCTTGCGAAAAAACAAAAAAAAACAAAAAAAACCTCAAAGGTCCAAGACTAGGCTTCATTTTCTTAAAGATTCATTTAAGGCTTTTCTGTTCATCAGTAGTGAAGTATTTGCTCCTCCTGGGACTCTTGCATTCTGCTCGGACTAATCTCAATAATTACACTTGTGGCGAGTCAGCTGCCTCCTCCCTGATAATCACCGGCACCCCGTCCTAAATCGCCGCCCTTCACCAGGCTCCCGATAGGAGTGGGTGTGGGAGAGAGGAGGGGCGCTGGACGAGTCAGGGCTGGCGGCGTGTGATGGGGCACACCTGAAGGAAATGGAGCCTCATCACCGCCGCTGTTTAAAAGCCCAACGCGCCTCTCCTCGGGAGACCGGTCTCTTTCCCCGTGCATGCACACTGGTGTCCTCGTGGGTCCAGGAAGGGTGCGTTGAGGGACTCCCGCGCCACCAGAGACGTGAGCTGCCGGACCCGCGGTCCGGTCGAGAACCGCACCTGTCTACACGGCCGTCGGGCCAGGATGCCGGGCCGTCCATCCCCTGCAAGCGCCGCGGCCAGCGAGGAGGATGAAGCCGCTAGAAGAAGCCGCCGCCCCTCGCGCCCCGGACCGAAGAGGGGAGCGCGTGCGGCCACCGGACTCCGCCCCTTACCTGGACCCTTCCCTCCGTGAACACTGCCAGACCCCCCACGAACCCCGCAGCACGACGAGGACACCAGATTCCCTGTTGTTTTGGACACTCTTCCCCTTTTGGACACTTTATTCCCTCTCTTTTTGTTTTTTTCTGTTAAATAAAAACCTCTCCGAGGCCTGACGCCACGCCCACTGTGTCTGTCGTTGGCTCGTCCCGTCACACACTGTTTACACCCGAGCCCACCGTCCAGCCTCGCTCTCCTCCCACGCTTCCTCCACTGCTCTGACATCCCTCCATCTCTCTCTCCCTCCTTCCTCCATTCCCTCTGCTCTCATGATCATCTCCACCCTTCTTGTATTTGTACTGGTTACAGTATGACTGCTTATTACATATCTGTCTCTTGCCATCCTCTGATCTGCACTTCCTCTCTCTAGCCTTGTTTTTATCGTTACATGCATCTCTAGACCCCAACACATATGTGTAAGGAACATTTCCTCTCTGCCTCTGAGGAACTCTTTAAAAAGCCTCACACCTCTACGAACAGGAAACGAGTGCAGAGCGGATGAAGCAGCTGCTACTGAGATGACAGTATCAAAGTCCATATCAGGAGAAATCAGTCCAGAAACTTCCTAGATGCTGAGCCTACAAAAATATTAAGTCCTGTTAATCTCTGTGGAAAACCTACACATACACTACTCTTCAAAACTTTGTGCTCACCAAGGCTGCATTTATTTGATAAAAAAAACAGTAAAAACTGTAACATTATGAAATATTATTAAAATTCAAACAGTTTTCTATTTGAATAGATTTTAATTTTTTTTTTTTTAAAATATATGCTCATATTCACTCTTATTTATATGCCTAATATGCAGAAAATGCTAAACGTTTCTTGTCTTGTAACATTCAATTAGGAATTCCATAAATCACATATAATACAGTACCATATTTTCAATTATTAATTTTTTTTTTTTTTAATTGGCTATTATGTGCATCACTACTTTAAACATCCTACAGGTTGTGTAAGGTTGTTGTGTGAACAAGCAAACAGCATTTCTTACTCCAAGCATGATTCATTGGAGATTTGATTTGGTAGAGTCACTCTAGAGTCAAAACACATCCCTGTCACGTAAATAGCCTTCTTTACTACTGCTGTGGTATTGCACTTGGCACGTGTACTCGCCTGTGGACCACTCCTCACCCTAAACGTCCCATTACACGTGGGAACATGTTCCTTGGAGCTCGCAGCAGAACACAAGGGCACAGAACAGGGGGCTGCTGTTACTTCAGAGACAGATGGAGGGAGGGGAAAAATAAGAAGAAGAATGGATAAAAAAAAGCGGGATGAAAGGCTGCTGCAGGGGTTGTGCGTAAGATTTGGCCCTACAGATGGGATTCAGAGTTTGTTCTGGCTGCAGGCCGGCCGGTCGGTCTGAGGGAGGTGGAGCGGATTGGCGTTTTGTTAAATGAGGGAAAAATGAAAGCGGAAAGTGTGGATTGGCTAAGGAGAAAGAAAGTCAGAGCGAGTGATGTAGATAGAGAAAGAAGGTTACATGCTGGAAGAAACAAAAGAGTGTTGGCGTTGAGGGGAGGAAAAAGATTAGCGAGAGGAAAGTGAGAAGTATTTTGGATGCGGCAACAAAAATTCACCATGGTAACCATAGATTCACCGAAATAGCATGGTAGCTACTCTTATTAGTGGCTGTTGCTCATTCTTCGGGATCTGAACAAACCCATAATCCTTTGTATTAAACTTTGGCACATAGCTCGTCCAACTTTTTGTGCTACTATGGACACATGAGTGATACATCAAATATTGTTTGGAAGAGATGTGATATTACTTTTTTTCAGCAGACAGACTGTTGGACAATGAAATAAAAAATAAAAAAAATCCCATAAGAACACATATCTATACTTGGGTGGAGGCCTCTTTTGATTTGGTCTGTAAGCAACCACCAAGAGCATCCTACCCAGTATCTACAGCAGTAACATGCTAAAAAACACCTTAGTGACCCGACAAATGGCACATTTCCTTTAGAAAAAAATTAAAAATAAAATCTGGTAACACTGTATTAGTCACCAATGTCACAAAATAATAATTCAGTAAAACTACTTACACTACTACTATGACCGAAGTTAAAACGTTAAATGCTGTTCCGTTGAACTTTCTATTCATTAAAAACCTTGAAAAAATGTCAGTTTCCACAGAAATAATTAAGCATCACACTTGTTAATAATAAGAAATATTTATTCAAATCAGCATATTATGATGATTTCTGAAGGATAGTGTGACACTGAAGACTGGAGTAATGATGCTGCACATTAAATATAAATAAACAAAATATATTAAAATATATTAAACTCTTGTAATGTTACATTGTAATAATATTACTGTTTTTACTGTATTTTAATCAAATAAATGCATCTTTTTTGAGCATAAGGTATTTATTAAAAAAATAATAATAATAAAAAATTCTTACCAACCTCAATCTTTTGAAGGATACTGTATTTTGGTGGAAACTGTGCTGCATTTTTGTAAGTGAAGCCCAAACTACAGTTATAGAGGAAGAGAAAGGGTGAACAAGTGCTGCATGAAAACATGAACAGGATGAGTTAGGAAATTTTTATGGAATGATTGACATGCAGAGAAAAAATGAATGGTTAGATGGAAGCAGGGGGAAAAATTACCAGAGGAAGCAGGAAAATGTTCCCAGGGAATAAAAAAAAAAAAAGAGCGAGAGGGGCATTGAATTGCTCATAGCAACAGAGCATAGGAGAGTGTGAGGGTCAGTAATTGGCTCTCAGCAGCTGATGTCTTTAACACAGAGGCAGTGATATCTTTTACACCTGGTAAAAATAGTTACACCGTGTTTCACTTCCCTTACAGCATTACAGGCAGGTTGTGCAGGAAGAAATAGAGAGAGATTTCTTGTCTTTATATACCATGGGGAAGATGTTCTTTTCCACTGGAGTGAAATGTTATCTTCTGAGTTCTGTCCACACTGCGTTTTGAGACATAATCGTTCACTTTCTTCAAATGTGACGGCAGCTTTTTTAGCCAAGAAGAAAGGAAACGTGATATTATAATGGGATCCCACCTAGCAACACACAAAAACATCACTGTGAACAAACACGGCCTGTTGGGGTAGTAGTGCACTGTTTACTGCACAGTATGCACCGGATACCCCTTAAAAATGGTTATTTTACATTTTGAATGAAATACTGTCAGAGTCAAGGAAGAAATGTTAACAATTCCTGATGATATATCAGATGCATTCATCAAACTGAAAATCGAGGGTCAAATTTAATGCAAAGTTTAACATTATGTTCAAAAGTTGAACTATGTATGTGAGCAACTAAAACTCGTTCTGTACATATAATCATGAATTTGATTGGACAAAGGGACACGCCCATGAGTGCACGATGAGTCATCAGTACTTTTGGACCATTTTTGGTCAAATGGTTAAATGTTAACTTTTAACAAAAAGTTTACTTTTCGGCCATGCTAGCATGTAGCTACTTTAGCTTATAGATAACCTCAATGCTAACAGACATGCAAAGAGCCACAGAACTCAGTGTTGGCATTTATTTGGAGACACAAATACCCAAACACCCAAGTCCCTCCATCCTCCAGAGCCTCATAAGTTGTGGTTGTGTTGAACAAAAACATACAGTCTTTTAATAACTCTCTTTCTCACTCCCAAGACTCACACACACACACACAAACACACACACACACACAGGCAGTCGTAGGTCAAGGCCTAGTGTAGCGTCTGTGCGCTTCTCCCTGCCTCAGCCCTTTTCCTGAGGCCAAACAAACAGGGCAGGACTGGGCAGGGGATCGGATGTGTGGGGAGGGGAGGGGGATGCTTCATGTTACGTAAGCGTGAATGTCATTGCACACACACACACGTTTTCCCGCCTGCTGTAAGCACTCTAATGACACCTCCGCCCCCTTTACCCTGTGCGGCAAAACATGTAGACATGTAAACATGTCTGTGTGTCTGTCGGTTGCCCCTCATAAACACACTGTACCACAATTTATGTTGTTGTGTCCTGTTATTTTGTACGAGATCATGCGAGAGGAATGTGCATACTAATGTGTTTGGTTACTGCCCATCACCCACAATCCCTTGCAGCTCACTTGTTCTCCAGTCTCAGTGTTATCAGCAGATAGTTAGCTTATCTGTTGTTTTGGGGAAGCATTTCCTTCTCCCGATCCCGACAGATCCCTCTTCACCACTCCCTTCCCCTCGTCCCGGGACGGAGCGGGGAATGACAACAGGGTTATGAGTAAATGTGCCCGCGTTGGACGGTGGAGGAGATACAGAATTTGTGTTTGAGTCATGTTCCTTTTCTCTGTTTCAGATCAACACAGCCTGCATCCCAGCACAGCCCTCCGAGGTGGTAAGACTTTTTCTGTCCTTCCTTTTATCTGTTACATTTTCATTCAATGCATCTCAACATTTATCATTTTTATCATATTTTGTTCTTCTTATATTTATACTATCTCTTTCCCTCTCATTGGATAACTCACTGATTACTTTCTTGTTCTTATTAGTTTATTAACTTTTTCACTCCATTTTTCATTCCCACTATCATTCACTCACATGCTAGTGGTAAAAATTACTTTACTGGTATACTTGTTGTTTGAAAAGCTTTGTTCAAAACTTTTATCGCACTACTGTTCAAAAGTATGGGGTTGGTACAATTTTTTTTATGTTTTTGAAAGAAATCTATTATGCTTACCAAGACAAGGCTGTTTTTTTTTAAATAAAAATGTATTCCTGTGATGTAAAGCTGAATTTTCAGCATCATTACTCCAGTCTTCAGTCTCACATGATTCTTCAGAAATCACTCTAATATGCAGATTTGATGCTCAAGAAACACTTTTTATCATTATCAATGTTGAACATGGTTATTCTGCTAAATATTTTTGTGAGACTGTGATATATTTTTAAATTGAAATATTGTAACATTATAACTGAGTTGTAAAGTTAGGTTGTTAGTGAGTTTCATTCTTTTCTTTTAGTTGAGTTGTGTTGACAGTACACACTGCATGATGCTTCTGGAAGTACTGATGATAAAACAGGACACATGTTTGTGTTGTTGCTCTGTTCATGGTGTTATATCTGTGTTCTCATCTGCTGCAGCGAAGGGGAACGTCCTCCTCTAGACACATTCAGCATCTGGTAAGATGAAAAACTTTTTCCTCTCTTTCATTGTCTCTCACTCTTACTGGCACGTGGCTGTTCCTCTAGATCAGGGATTTTTGGTCAGCCCCTTTGACCTGAAATATCGATTGATATTCGAAGTACCCCCTGAGATTAATATTTCAGTAATATTTAATATTCACATGTGTTCCTCTACACATCTGAGTGGCTTCTTCAGTTCATGAGCTCATTAGTAGTGAATGAAGTCAATGGCAAACATCTTTGAACAGCAATACTTGTGCTCATTTGTTACAAGTGTGATGTCAGAAGTCATAGAGTCAGTATTTAATTTTCTGTATCCAGAGATGATCTTTCTGTGGCTCTGACTCAAGTCCACTGTTTAATCAGAAACATTAGTTTTCACTGTCTAAAGAATAAGAAGGTCTATTCTTTATTTTCTTTTGCTGTTAGGCCTCATACAATGCTTTAGTTCTTACAGTGGCATTTAATTTGTTTACATATCGCACATATGCATTTTCTTAAGAGTAGAACAGAAATTAAGAACAAACATTTCTTAAATAAACCGAAAAGACATCTTTTGTAACAAGAGCTGGCACTGTCGTGTCAACTAGACAAAAGTTTATTTAGTTTATTGTGTCCAAACACAATGGTATAATATTATTTTGTCTTTTTCCAGGGCTCAACCAAGTCTCTGACCTACAACAAACAGAGAAACACTCTCCCGAGGTACGTTTGGCTGAAAAGAATCAAAGCTTTTAAAGCATCAAATCTCAAACCATGAAGTTGAGTGATGGCTGCAGAAGTGGTTGAGCATGCTTGAGTTCTGAGACTTTATTTCCTCAGCTAATCTCTACTTATCTCAGATAAGTTACCTCATCTCAGCAGGGTTTTATCCCTTTTGGATTTGATGTGAAAAGTCCAAAATCCCTTTTGGCTGCAGTGTGGTGAGAAGCAGAGAGCTAATATGTGTCAGGGTGTGTGGTTAGTTCAGCTGCACAGCACTGACAGCTCAGCTGTGCTCAATCAAAACCCAGCTGTCCAGTAAAATATCATTTACTGGACTTTCACATGATTCTTTATGATGATTCTAGTGGCTTTGTTTTGGAGAAGCTTTGAAATTCTGGTCAATGCGATAAACCAATAATTAACTTAATTTTAAATTATAAATTGTAAATATAAAATATTGATTGAATTTTTTTTAAATGCTAATTTAGCTGATTTCAGGCATCACAACTTTATAATGGACAGAATAGAAATTAATATTTATTTAGATATTTCCTAATTATTACATTTAACAAATTTAAATCATAAATATTTAACTAAATAACTATAACTACAATAACTAAATATTGTAGAAACTTAATTTTCTGTAAAGTTGCTTTGTAATGATTTGTATCGTAAAAAGCGCTATACAAATAAACTTGAATTGAATAAATGTTAAATGTCAAATATTCAAATTTTGTGTTATTTTATGTGGAACAATAAGACAACAATATGCAGTATAGCATCAGTGTTATTGTTCATCCCTTTTTCTCAGCTGTTTTTCAGTCATCCCTTCTGGTAGCTTTTTCTCTATCTGGTCAAAGCAATTCCAGATGCTTAATTATCTGGGCTAAAAGCTAGTGGACATGGTTTTCGACTTGGTAGACCATCTTGGTCAATGTCGATGTTTGTAGATCATCTTGGACCAGCAACAAACCAGCTACTATATTCCAAAAAACAGCTTAACCACCTTAAACACTCATGAAATTGAAGTTTTGTGGCTTTCAATTGATGTCTATTAGCTTCTCAAGCCATTTCACAGGATATTTAAGCTGGTTTCCCCCTCTCTCTCAGGAGCTTCAGCGTGGATCGGGTGATGGACAGAGTGATGGAGAGGCAATATGATTTCGACCTCACATACATCACGGAGAGGATCATCTCTGTCTTTTTCCCTCCTCTGCTGGAAGAACAGCAGTACCGCCTCAACCTCAGGGAGGTGGCGGCCATGCTCAAGTCCAAACACCAGGACAAGTTTCTGGTAAGTGAATCAGCGTGTATGTACTGCATCTAAGGGAAGTTTACTTAGTTTCATTGTATTAGAAGCATTTTCATTTTCCTCCCACAGTTATTCAATCTGTCTGAGCAAAGGCATGACATCACCCGTTTAAACCCTAAGGTAGGGGCTCCGCTTTTACGGTTTTATGTGTTTATATTGATAGTTGCTTTGCAGCTGAACTTTTAAAGATCTGTTTACACCACCCAAGATTAAAAAGTCTCTGTCTCTCTCAGGTTCATGACTTCGGCTGGCCAGATATGCACGCTCCGCCTCTGGATAAGATCTGTGCCATGTGCAAAGCCATGGAGAACTGGCTGAACTCCGACCCCCAGCATGTGGTCGTTCTGCACTGTAAGGTCAGAGGTCATTGTAGTCTTAGGACAGTTCATGTCATGTCACAGGAATTGACAGAGTACTAAAGAGTGCTGACGAGACCCTTAAGGACCACCCTGCAGAGCTTCACCACAGATGATAACATGAAGCCAGACCTGAGAGGATGTCTAATTTGACAAGCCTTTAGTTTTATGTGAAAAGGAAAAAAAAAACAAAGACTAAGAGATGAGAAAGCACTGATACATATAGAATTGTTTTGGATGTACAGCTGGACTTAAAAGTTTGGGATTTAAATACAGTTTAAACCTGGAAATAAACACAGATTTAAGACTTTTTGTATTTTAAAACAAAGAAATGTTCTTCCACTGAAGCTCAAGATGGATCAGCATCATCAGGTTTTACACAAACCTGCTGTCATTGAAACAAGAAGGGAATATGTCAAAATATATAAGCAACCACGCTTAACACCCTAGCAGCTGCTTGAAAACAAGCTAAAAAAACGATTTATTATGAAAAACCCCAAGATATTGTGAAATGCATTTTCATTTTTCAAAATAACATTCACTCAAACTGTTTGTCTATTCAACAGTGGTCTCAGACTTTCTTACCCAGCGGTGTAGGAAGATCCTGACTGTCTAAATGTCATCATCATTGCAACAGATTTAAAAAGCAAATCATAGCTATAGCAGTTTTATTAATTAGTATTGGTTGTATTTCAGGGCAACAAAGGAAAGACAGGCGTTATCATTGCTGCCTACATGCATTACAGCAAGATATCAGCAGGGTAAGTTCAGCCGTTCTATTTAAATAATTCAACTGAATCTAAATGTTAAAACTGCGATCATATTTATATACTTTTTATTTTTTCCTCTCAATAGCAGTTGTTTTTATTGAAGAACATACAGTTCTTGAAACTTCTGTAATATAAATTGCATTGTGGTTGGTAGAAGTAATATGTCTCTAGGTTTGTGTTTGTCCAAACAAGGAGCTTTGTCATACATAATTACAACAGAAATACTGCAAGAAATATTTGAGTAATTATGGAGAGCCTTCTGGTTAATTAACAAGCATGTCTCTTTGATGTATTTTTTGTTTTCTTATATCTTCAACTGTATTTGTGCACACAGGGCAGATCAGGCCCTCAGCACATTGGCCATGAGGAAGTTTTGTGAAGATAAAGTGTCATCCTCTCTCCAACCCTCTCAGAACAGGTACATCCCTTTTGATTTTTGTCTTTTTGTTCTTTGTAGATCTTTGTGCTCTTTATATACTTTTTGCATGACTCTTCTTTTGCAACATTAACTCTACAGGTATATCTATTACTTTGGAGGGCTGCTCTCGGGGGCCATCAAAATGAACAGCAGTCCACTCTTCCTCCATCATGTCCTCATTATTACTACCATCCTTTATTTGAAGGAGGGGGTTGGTTAGTATTTGTTTGAATTAATTCATTGACTTCATTCATACATAAGCCCTCGATAAGGTCACTGAGGTAATATGTGTCTGTATAAGCACATATGTATTCATTAAAAAAACCTCCCTCACATTCACAAACATTTCAGGTTTGTTTTTAATCTTTTGCAGCGGAGGAGAGAGACACAGGGAGTTTGCCAATTCCTCCTTCATATCTCACTTTTTTTCCTCACTCTCTTGACAGGTTTCTTCCCTTTCCTGAAGATCTATCAGTCCATGCAGCTGGTCTACACATCTGGCATATAGTGAGTGAGGTTTCATTGGAGACATTCACATAATTTAAAGCATAATTAGAGGTGTCTGCTAGGACAGGTATCACTATTACTGCTGCTTAATACTAATAATAAAAGTATTAAGATTTGGCACATAGCTTGGCTCGCAATGTTTGTGCTGCAACTTCTCTAAGCAATCAGACGTATGGTTTTCATAAACCTAGATTATAGAAGGGACCTGGGGCCATATCTAGAGACCAGAATATCATAGAGATTCTGGACTGGACTCTTTTTTCTTTTTTTTTTTACTTTAGTTAGCAACCACCTAGAATGGCCTAGCAATACCTTAGCATTAAGAAGTGGAGTTTTAACCCTTCATATGTTCTTCAGGAAATAAAAAAAAACCTAGTTTAAAGAGTATGTTTGCTATCTTTTTTGTAGTGACCTGCAGGGCTCTGGGAGCAGACGGCTGATTGTTACTATTGAGCCTGCACTGCTGCTGAAAGGAGACATCATGGTATGTGGGGCTATTTTTATCTGACCCTGATATATCACAACTGTCAAAACCATAGGCATTTCCATCACTTTAATCTCTTTCTCTCCCTCTCTGTCACTTTTATGGCCTCCTTTTCTGTCTTTCTTGTAGGTAAAATGTTATCACAGGCAGGTTCAGTCTGCTGAGAGGGACTCTGTGTTTCGACTGCAGTTTCATACGTGCACCATTCATGGAGCTCAGCTCTGGTTCGGCAAAGGGGAACTGGATGAAGCTTGTTCAGGTACATTCTTAGGGGGACAAGTCAAGAATCATATGCCAAGCTCATATATTTTTACAATAAAACCAGAGCCGTCTGTCCAACTCTGACTGCCGTGAGCTGAAATGGCCTTGGGATATCAGCTGAGCTTGGTTTTTTAAGATGTGCTTTTTTATTTCGGTGGTCGGTCTGTGTTCTTTTAGCTGTGCCATAAATTATCACCCTCGTTCCCATTGGGTAACACCTGTGCACCACAGCTGCGTGATTGAGAAGAGATACAGACTTTCATTTGATAATTGATTCTCTATGGGCTTACATACAAGCATGGGAGGCAACTTCAATTGCTTGTAAAACTCTGGGAAAATTCCTAGATATTAATCATCATTATAATCAGAAACATATTTATAAAGTGTGTAGTATGGAGAGGATATTATTATTAATGACAAATATTATTAGCTGGAAAGCGTCTTCTGTTTTCTTAACGATTAACACTCTCAATTCCCATTGTTTCCTGTAGATGACAGATTTCCCTCAGATGCCACAGTGGAGTTTGTGTTTTCATCTGGGCCTGAGATAATCAAAGGTAAACCTTATTTAAACTGCAGATTTAGTTCTTACTAACTGTTTAATTACAGTTTTAGGGACCATGAAATTGTTTGACAAGAACAATTATCTTTCTTGAGCTGACACATAGCATTTCCCATTGAAACAGCAGGTTTCTATCATATCGTGAGGTCTTTAACTGTGTTATAATGCAGATGTACTACTTGGTTGTAATTTTATTGTGTGTGTGTGTCTGTTTGACTCAGGGAGGGCAAGCCAGAGGAATGATCCAGCTGTCAGCGTGGACTATAACACGAATGATCCTGTGGTGCGCTGGGATTCTTATGAGAACTTCAATCAGAGACATCAGGACAGCCTAGAGGGTACAACTATTCATTCATACAACCACATACTGGTGTTTATTCAAGCCTTCAGAGGGAACATACTGAATTTTCCTTTTTTCTTTAGAAATAATGGAGGTTGATACTACTCTTTACAACGTTTACAGTGTATTGTCAGATCAGATTATTGAAACTAAGCGGCAAAAACGAGATTCAGAAATAACCATGGTTATGACATCACAACCATGAGCACATTAATAATTGGTCAGGTTTACATATTAACACCTTGGCAGATGTGTTTTTTTTTTTTATCATAACCAGTGTTGGATTAACAGCATACAAGTGTCACTTTAGTTAATAACTTGAATACTTGAGTTACTTTATCAAATAAATAATGTATTATGTCCTTTAATGTTGTAAAAAAAATAATAATAAAAATAATGTTGTAATATATGTAACTTGTAGCAGGAAAAAAGAATGTGAATTTGCAACCTTGAATAATATTTTAAGTGGGCTTTAGGGTAATATAAACGTGCAGAATGTAAACCTCTAAATTCTTTCTTGCAATAAACACTGATTAAAAAAACAACTCTCATACATCCCTCTAGATATCGCACACACACGTGGGCCTCTAGATGGCAGCCTGTATGCACAGGTGAAAAAGCCTCATGTCGCAGGCTCCACCTCCCTGCCGTCCACCAATGGGAGCCCAGCAAGGATCTCTGAGGAGCGTCCAAGTCAGCTTCTGTCTGTTAGTACTGATTCTGGACACTCATCTGTGCCACCTGGCCGGCTCGATGAACCGACTCGACAGGCCCCGCCTACTCAGCAAGAGAGGGAGGAGCTTGAGCGTATGCTGGGTGGGATTGAAGGGGATGGAGGGAGGGATCGTGACCGAGAGACAGCCATTTTGGATGACGGTGATTCCTTGCCTCCTGAAAGGACTGGGTCACTGAGGTTAGGCCGTTCATGCTCATGTCGGGTGGGCTACCGATCCCAGCGTTGTGCTGAGCCTGGGTGCGATGGACTCCACCACTTACCCAATGGGTACTGCCTTGATCGTCCCACCACCACTAATGGACACACAGGGGCTCCTTCTTCAGGGATGCCATCCGTCATAGGGCTTTACCAACACCACAGTGCCCATCCTCACCAATCCCTGCCGCCACCAGATCTGCTTTGGGACCGTCAACAAGGTTCACAGCACTATCTTCATCGCACTTGCACAGAGGGACCATCACGCCACCTGTGTCCATATCCATCTCAAGAGATCAGTCCACCTCCACATAGTCTGTCTCCCCGACTGCTCTGTAGGGCGGACGAGTACATTCCATACCCCCACCATCACCACAGTCATCCACACCACCCAAAACCCAGCGGACACTACCACGATGTCATGATGATAGATGGCCTAGTACCACCCGGCTGCCCCTGTCGGGACTGCTGTCTACGGCGAGAAGATTTCCACACCCTCCGTTTGGACAGAGAGGAGGGAATACACTGGGAAAGGGAGGCAGAGCTTCACCGGGATACTGGATTAAGACGGGGCAGAGAGGCTGATATGCAAAGAGGGGCGGAGATATGGGACCGGGAGTCGGGGCTAAGAAGGGGCAGAGAAATTCCTCTGCAGTGGGACAGAGACCGAGAAGTAGAACTACAGTGGGAGAGAGAACGAGAGGCAGAATACTGGCACAGAAGGGCTACCGTATCCCCCTACGGGCCTCACGGTCATGAATTACCAGCATTTAACGTCGATCCACTTCCTGCAGGCCATCCTGCATACCCCGAACCCTCCCGGTCCCACTCTCATGCCCATCTGGATCTCAAGTACAGCAGCAGTTCCAGTGGATATCAGACACCACACCAGATGTGCCCCTGCTCCCCCTACCAGCCTTCACCCTCAGAGAGTCGTGGCTATGCCTCAGATTACCAGTCTGAGTCCACGTCCCCTCTTCCACCTCCCTCCACCTCGTGCCCTGGCCCAGTGCACCATGCCAGCGGACCTATAGATAACCAAACAGACTCCCACCCTCAGCAGTACACCTCTGAAACAAATACAGGTGACAAATGACCTTTCTTATTACAGTGTATTGGACTGTCTTTAAATTTGAAGCTTTTGCAAACATGTTGTGATTATCTTATATTAAATTATATTATGCTTTCCCTATCAGACAGCATAGGCTGGCGTAGTCACATTACCCATGGTTCCCTACGGCGGACACATCAAGATCCACATGCCCCTTGTTCAACACCCTCTGATATTTCAGGACCTCCAACACCAGTCCACACAAGCAGCCCTTTGCAATTCCAGGAGAGGTAACTGCATTTATCAATAGATCTGGGGATGCTCCTGCAGAGTTTAGCTCCGACCCTAATGCAACACATCTAAACCACCTGAACCTGAATATCCAACCCTTAAAACACAACTGGGTCAGGGTTACTTGAAAATAACAGCAGGTGTGTTGGAGCAGGGTTGGAACTGACATCTGCAGTCAGGTAGCCCCCCAAGACCACAGATGGCTACTCCTACAGTAGATGAAAATGTTATCTGCTGACTTTTTTCAATATTGTGTTGAATTCTTCTTCCTTTCTCAGTCCTAGCCTGAGTGTCCGTGAGTATGACTCAAGAGAGGTGAACAGTGAAAGCAGCTCGGCCCACTCCCACAACAGGACACATCCACTTGCCCTACAGTCAAACAGTACCAGTCCGGGGTCTCGGCAAACTGTACTTTCTTCCAGTCAAGAGATTCCTGAGATAAACTCCTTTCCTGCCACACCCACCACTGCCCAACAACTCTCTGCCCTGCTTACTACACCTCCCACCCCACAAAGCTCACCAGAGCACTCCGCCCCTTTAACACCTCCATCAGAATCTATCCAACCACAGACAAACAGCTCGCCTACTGCTGCTACAGTGCCACCCAGAGGGGAAATGGTACCACATTCAACTGTTAAACCAGCACCTTCACCAGATCCCTCTTCTCATATCCTGTCCAAGTCCATCCTAGCTCATTCACAGAGCAACGGAGTATCACCATCTCCTGAACCAGACACCACTTCTGCTTCTTCAGTCCCTGCGTCCCCTCAACCACCCACTGGCGAACACGAGAGCTCATCCTCCCCTGAACCCCCAGTCCCCGGATTCGCCACGCTGGGCAGGAAGCTGATGTTGGGCTCTGAAACCTCACTTCCCCCAGGACACAGTACGGACGGCAGCCCCAGCTCCACTCCCACCTTCCCTGTCTCTCCCGCCTGCTGCACCCCATCTCCTCCACCAGGTCTCCACTTAGGGTGCCCAGCCAACTCCGTCCCACAGCCTCCCCTCCCTGAGAAACGCCGCCCATCCGGCCTGCCAGGATCACCCAACGGGAGGTCTGGAATGCTGAGGGGGTCCATGAGTCATCAGCCCTCTGGGCAACACCATGTTACATTCTCACCTTCAGTAGGAGAGCTGACCATGCCCGCTGGACAGGGAGAAGTTGGTGTAGAGGGTGAGATGGGCAGCCGTGTCAGTGTGAAATTTGTGCAGGACAGCTCTCGGTTTTGGTATAAACCTGGCATCTCTAGAGAGCAAGGTGAGAAAACCACTGTTGTCTTTTAACTATATAAAACTAAATGCAGTTTAGAGATATCTTCATAGCCAGCTTCTAATTAGGGCTGGGTAAAGATACTGATTTTCCATTTAATTTTCATTTGAGCAATCTCCATTTGTAAAACTGAAGTGCAGTGTACTGCAAAATAATGTCCAGAGGTGGCTTTCTTTTGAGTTCCCTCCAAAAATATACCCAAATGAATTGGAATCAAATCAGAATTTAACTAGATCAGGAAATGTCTGTCAATACCCAGCATTATTGCTGATTGCTGTATGCAAATGCAGCCATGTCTTATTAGTGGTCCTTGCACTTTTCATAACCCTTAGTATGAGCAAGACTAACAGTGATGCTTACTTTTGTGCTGTAGTGTTTTTGCACATGCTGCAACAGATTGTTGTTCCATATGTTTGGATCTATTTTTTAAATGGCAATGTCTCATTAAACTGTCCTGTCTCTGTTCAACAGCTATTGCAGCACTGAAGGAAAGAGAGCCAGGGACCTTCCTCATCCGAGACAGTAACTCTTTCCAGGGGGCCTACGGTCTGGCCCTGAAAGTTGCCAGCCCACCCCCCAACATCAATAACCATAGCAGCAAAGGTACGCCACATCTGCAGACATTTCCTCACACAAACATTTATCTTGCCTCAGTGTTGCTCCCAAAGCTCTCTGTCTGCACAGGAAACACACGACTGCACCTGAAGTACTCTACCAGAGCTAAACATCGCAGGAATTTAGAGCTAAAGCGGAAGTGTGTCATTTCTGCACCAAACAGAATTACAGTAATAATGACAATTGTCTTTGACTGGACAAACAGATAGTCCTATCCCAGATTCACAGCCTTGGTTGATAAGGTTGTGCTCCATTCAGATTTGAACTGAGAATGTCATTGCCAATTTGAATTTAGGCGGCAAACAGAAAGTAGAAGTGCAATTCAAATTTAAATGTAAATAGAATTAGTGAAATTCAGTGAAATTCATGTGACTAATTTTTAGCTACAAAACCAAAGTCATGACAAACTTTAAATTTTAGCTCTCATTGTCTTGAAAATTTTATAGTCATAATTAATACTGGACCAAGTGCAGTTTATTTTTGTACAATTCAACTAAATGTTTAATTGAGAAAGCATTGAGAATTGCTTCGAAAATGTTTTGTATGACTTTTGCCTTTAAACACTGATGTATGTTTATCTAAATTCAATCAATCACAAATGAAATGCAATATTTCTAAATGTTATCATGTTTTCACATTAGCAGGAGGAGACCCTCTGGAACAGCTGGTTCGACACTTCCTGATTGAGACAGGGCCTCGAGGAGTGAAGATTAAGGGCTGTCAAAATGAGCCCTACTTTGGTGAGCACTTCAGGAATCCTCTATAAAACTCTACAGGGTGGCTCGCCAGACACTGATTAAGCTTAGTCCTGGTTTAAATCAGAGCTTAAATCAATAATTCAACCAGGAATGATAATTGTGTCATCATTTACTTATTCTCGAGTCATTCCAAACCCGTATGACATTTTATTATGAAGATGTTAGACAGAAATTTCTTGCGGTCCTAAACCAAAGTTGGAGTTAATAGAACAGCCAGGCTGAATAAAGTTGTATGCAAGTTGAGCTATGGTTATTGTGAAAATGAGTTTGAACTTTTCTGTGATAACTGAGGGGAGATCGGTTTGCTCTATGCATGCAAGGTATTCAGACAGCAATACTATCCAATCTCCATTATATCTCCATCATGTACTCTAGCAGAGCACTGAATATGCCAAATAGTTCAGAACACTGCTTCATAAAAAGACAGCGTATAACCTTGAGTTGTAGAAGTTGAGATAATGCTCATTTCTTTGATGTAGTGTTGTTTTTCTATAATAGAAAGCCACAAAGTTTTTTATGCTCGTGATCAGTTGCCGTCTGGCTACATTCGGGTGCTTTTGCAATCTGGCACATCAGTTTTAAAGGTAAATAATGTTGAAGTGTTATGAAAGCGAAGTATTGAGGTCCTGTATGTGTTTTGTCATTGGTAGGGAGTCTTTCAGCACTGGTGTATCAGCATTCCATTACACCAATCTCTCTGCCCTGTGACCTCCGCATCCCAGATAAAGGTAAACAGAACGGCACACGTCAACACACCACGCTGAGATATCACTGAATGATGAAAGCACAGACACAACATACACTCACTCTGAGGTTAGAGTTAATGAGGAGTTGTAAGGCAAGATATTAATGCTTTAAAACAAAAAATGACTACAACACAGTATTTTAAGCAGTATTCTGTACTATAGATCCTTACTACATGCTAAACAAAACAGTGCAAATTTTTATGAAGTTTAATTTTTTTCTTTAATTTATTGACTTTACTTCTTTGTGACTGTATTTAATTACACTTTGCCAGATATTTAATTGCTCTGAAAATTAGACTGATTAAAACTGTCAAATATCTTTATCAAAAGAACTGCTCATTAGAATCATGTTTGTGAATCAGACAACACTGTTTGGATGTTGTACATAATTTATAAGTTACAGATGATATACATAATGCATCATCTATTTTTTGTCTTTTTGTCTATTGTATTATTTTGCAGTAGCAGTTATTTTTATTCAAATCAGACTCACAGCTCAACTCAAAAAATATTTACTTTATAATATGCAATATTATACATAGACAAAATGGTAGTGAATGTATATTTTATAATGCAAAATATTATACATACACTGCTATTTAGTACTGTATTATACATACAGTTTCAAAATGTTATATAGAGCTGAATATTATACATACAGCTCCCATTTTTAAAATTCTTTTGAACTTTTGAACTTTCTGTTCATTAAACTATCCTGAAAAATGTTTCACAGTTTCCATAAACATATCAAACAGCACAACTGTTTTCAACATTGATAATAATAATAATAATAATAATAATAATTCTTCAGTAGCAAATTAGTATATTAGAATGGTTTCTAAAGGATCATGTGACACTGAAAACTGGAGTAATGATGCTGAATAAATTTCATTTTAAAATATAATAAAATAGAAAATAATGATTATTTAAATTATTTATGTATTATTTAATATAATATATATTATTTATTATTTAAATTATAATTTATAATAATATTTCACAATATTATTGTTTTACTGTATTTTGGATCAAATAATGCAGCATTGTTGAGTTTAAGAGACTTCTTTCAAAAAAAAAAAAAAAAAAAAACTTTTACTGTAGTGCAAACAGATATGATCACAAGATTTGTATTTAAGCAACTGCCAGTGTTTGAATCTCAGAGACTGGTCTATAAATCATGATGTCACACTCTCAGACCCAATAGGTGAATTCGTGGAGGTTCAGCCTGTGAGTAACATGAGCACAGCTGCAGACCTTCTGAAACAGGGAGCAGGTGAGTGTGAACCAGCACATCTGTCCTCATGTGTTACGTCTTACTGTAACGTCGATAACCTCTGAGTCTCTCCTCAGCCTGCAATGTGCTGTACCTGAACTCAGTTGAGACCGAGTCTCTCACGGGACCCCAAGCTATCACTAAGGCCACAGTAGCCACAATGTCACGCAGCCCTCGGCCCTCTGCGACAGTGGTTCACTTTAAGGTGTCTGCCCAGGGCATTACACTGACAGACAGTCAGCGCAGGTACGCCCACTCATCCCACTTTTTGCCTTTGAAAGTATAATTATATTATTTTTCAGTTTTCTCTGAGCAATAGAAATGTAAGGACAGACTGTTACTGTCACATTGAGTTTGACTATGAGAGGTTTGGGTTTTCAGGGTGTTTTTCAGGAGACATTATCCAATCAACAGCGTGACTTTCAGCAGTGTGGACCCACAAGACAAGAGGTGAGATAGTGGGGGCAAAAATGCGAACTGGAGCATAAGGACTGGTGTACAAGAGTGGCTTAAATATCTACTCTAAAACATGGTTATTTTGTTATAACATTGTTATATTACAATCTGTGTGACTGTTGTTGATCTACCCATGACCGTCCACGCACTTGTTACAACAATATTGGCACATCTTACAACAATATTTAAAGTGTGCAGTGCATTCCACAAACAAAAAAATTACAAACCATTAAGCTTAATGCAAATATACAAAGGAAAATGTGGATATAGGAGGATTTTGTTTTTGTTTTGTTTTTTGTTTTTATTTCGTTTTGTTTTAGATGAAGTTTTGTTTGTTATATATATATATATACATAGTAGCACTGAAATCTAATCAGGTAGTGCATGACTCTGTGTGGGCTGCTCTGTCTGTGTGTGCAGTATGTGCATACATTTTTTTTTTACTCATTTATGTGTGTATATTTTCACCTGTATGTACAACACAGGCTTTGGGGCTTTGTTTGAAATGCAAACCCACCCTGTTCACCAAAACACTTGTCTTTTCTTAAACCATCACTTTGAACCCTGTAAAATTTTGTAAATGCTCTTTCATGCCACACAGCAACCAGTCTTGCATCTAAAGAATTTGAGGTAATAACATTAAACCAGAAGTTACAGAAAAAGAGCATTTTTCATTTGCATGAGCCAAACTTCATTTGCATGAGCCTATGGGCAAACTTAAAGGAATAGTTAACCCAAAAATTTAAATTTGCTGAAAATACTCACCCTTAGGCCAATATTATAGATTGAGTACTCATATTTTAGCCAGAAGCAATGGTTTGAAGTTGTTCTGTTTTAATTATGGATTCATTACACAAACTTGTCATTTATGGGTTAACTATTCCTTTAAAAACAAGGTACAAAATGTGATTTGACAGAGCTCCAAAATGAAGCCCCAAAGCAATGTGTGTGTTACATCCACAGCATACTCTACACAAGTATGTGAATGCAAATACTTCTAGCCACACAAGCTCGATTTGACGCATCATTGCAATTGGAAATGTATCAGAACGGAATTCACGTGCAGCACAAATATGTTACAACCACAAGATTACAATAAATATGCACAATACTGGTGTAGAGCATGTGTTTGTCCTCAGATTGAGAGCATGTTCGTGTGTGGCTGCAGTGTCCCGTGTGTGTGTGTGTGTGTGTGTGTGTGTGTGTGTGTGTGTGTGTGTGTGTGTGAGAGAGAGAGAGAGTCTGTTCCTCAGTCTTGTCTCTGTCTCCCTCTTGCTGCCGTAGGTGGACTAACTCAGACAGCACGACCTCTAAGTAAGTCTAAGTGATATGTGTGTTTTGTCTGGACTGTCCAGACTTGTTTCCTGTGTTGCTCCTGATAGGAAACTGATTAGGTGCTTATGCGCATGTTAATTAACTCTTATATTACCATAGTACTGATCCTCCTGTCTGTCCGTTCGCTCCTTATTTGGATTGCAAGTCTGACTGATATTTTATCCGCAGTCGCTCATTCTCGTATCTCTCTTGTCTCCTCTCAGAGTATTTGGTTTTGTTGCCAAGAAGCACGGCAGTGTGGCGGAAAATGTGTGCCATCTTTTTGCAGAGCTGGATCCCGAACAGCCCGCGACTGCCATCGTCAACTTCATTAACAAAGTAATGCTGGCACCACAGAAACGCTAGAGCCTGGGGACGAGGAGGATGCTTTATCTTCACATACACTGCCACACATCACAAGACTGTAAAGTTGCACCTTCTGTCAAGTTTAAGGGTTTCATAACATAAGACTGTTCGGCAAAGACAACGGCTTTACTGTTGACTAACATGATGCCAAAACACATTAAAACCAAAATATACAGAATGTAACCAAACTAAAGCCAGCAGTCTGTTGTGTTGGTTTTGCCTTTTTAGAGCTGTTTGGTGTTCATGGGATTGTAAATGACTTGTAAATGAAGATTGTTAAATATCTCTGGCAGCAGAGCAGAAGCACTGTTATTGACCCCTGAATAAAATAAATCTGTTAAATGCACTCAAACTTACAAATTGCACAGAGAACAGTCTCTGCAGTATGACAATCATCAGTTTATAAATAGTGATGTCAGTTTGGTTTTAGGGTTTTGACATACACTAAATTATGGTCGAAAATGTTTATTTTATTCAAAAGCCAAATTTCAAATTTGTATTTTTTTTTTTTTCTTTTTTTTGGTCCTTTTAACTAGAAAGGAGGTGCCATTGTTTCTATTGGAACTTATTTCAGCCACAGTAAAAAAAAAAAAAATTATAAATAAATGTTATTGTGACTTTTTATCTCACAATTCTGACATTTTTCTCACAATTTTGAGTTCATATCTAGCAGCTCAGAGAAAGGAAAAAAAAAACAATTGTGAGATGTTAACAGAATTCTGACTTCTCATAATTCTGTTTATATCTTGCACTTCTTCCTTTTTTTCCCCCTTGTGATTCTGTTTTTGTCTCACATTTCTTGCAGCTCTAACTATTTCTCAGAACTGTGAGAAAAAGTCCAAATTGAAAAACTCACAATTACCTTTTTTTTTTTTTTTTTAAATCCTCTGGTGGAAACAAGCTTCCATAGTTTCTGAATCTGGCCCGGTGTCTGCGAATGATAGGGAAAGTTAGGGAGCGTTTGAGATGGAGAGACGGATGGAGGACCAGACGTGGTGTAGTCATGATGCTGAGCAGCTGTTGTGCTCTGCTGGAGTTCCAGATGTAAATGTCATGTAGTATGATGTCATAATGGAAGGCTGATGGTCATGTGATTATTACCCAGAGAGAATTTGGTTACCTTTAGAGTAGGAAGGAACTTTAGTTTGTCCCCTTTTGTTGTGTATTTCATGCACTGTTTGTAAACAGAATATAAAATAAGGCAGACTGTGGTACATAATCATCCACATTAGCACAAGACATCATATATGAACGATAGCTTTGTCAACTGACCGTCACGCATCATGCTGTATCATTGCCTACCATACCGTGTAGCAAAAACATTATATTGGAATGTAACAAGACTTTAAACTGATTGGACAGGTGGACGTTTCTGCGTTCATTCTTTGCATAATGATCTCCTGAAGCTGTTTATAACCAAAGACATGTGGCCATGTACTCAATCAGTTACTTTAAGCTGTGCCATTTATTTTACTAGCCTGTATCAGCTGTTTTTGACAGATAGTAAGACGCGTCTATGACAACTCTAATATATTGGATTCTGTATTTTCTTATTGATCTTTTTATGTAGTAATATATTCTCACACATGCAGCTGACTTTTGAAAGTAAATAAAAAGACTACATGGAAGGATTTTGATAAGTTTTTTTTTTATTATTATTACCATATGTAATTTTTTCAGTGTATGCACAAGTGAAAAATATAATAAATGTAAAGTCATGGTACCAAATCTGAATTCATGATGCGAATTATTTCAATTCCAACGTACTATACTATTCATATATACACACATTTTTGTGTTGTTTACATACATTTTCATACAGCTTTCTCAGTTAATGTTTAACATTTTGTCCCCTTTTGTAATGCATTTAACGCACTGTTCATAAACTCTAATTAATATATTTATATTTGTATAAATGAAAATACTTATACTTTGTAAATTTAGATATTTAAAATTATTTATAATGGAAAAAACTGACACCATATAATTTTTTTCACATTTTTATACAAGAATTTATTAATCATAAGGCCATTTATTCAGATGTATTGAACAAACTGACAAAGTTGATTTGAAATAGATGTCATCTACTTCTTTTGGACATGTGTAACAAGTTATTCAGTCAAAAATTATGCATTATTTCCTTGTCATTTACGCTTTTCTCTGTGGTACAATAACGAGTTGTCCAGATCAAATGATTAGAGTAACAAAATGCTCAAAATGTCCAGGAGTGTGACATTAAACGCATCCTATACTTATCGAATCCATTCAAGTGAAGACTTCTTAGTCTTGACCATATCAAAAGGGACAATGTAAACGGTACACAACATTAAAAAAAAATCTTTGCGCTCTTATTTGGATTGCAAGTCTGACTGATATTTTATCCGCAGTCGCTCATTCTCGTACTCTCTTTGTCTCCTCTCAGAGTATTTGGTTTTGTTGCCAAGAAGCACGGCAGTGTGGCGGAAAATGTGTGCCATCTTTTTGCAGAGCTGGATCCCGAACAGCCCGCGACTGCCATCGTCAACTTCATTAACAAAAGTAATGCTGGCACCACAGAAACGCTAGAGCCTGGGGACGAGGAGGATGCTTTATCTTCACATACACTGCCACACATCACAAGGACTGTAAAGTTGCACCTTCTGTCAAGTTTAAGGGGTTTCATAAAACATAAGACTGTTC